>NW_011961440.1:0-2342 GCF_000949405.1 Vollenhovia emeryi
CTTTTTAACGAACTACGAGCGACGGCTAAAACCTCTTCAAGGTCACTCAGGAGGGCGACCTTGACAACATATGTCAAGGTCAAGGTCATCGGGGCGGGCTCCCCTCATTGATATATTTACCCTTTCAAACCTTAATAACTCAAAAAGTGCTTAATAAAAAATACTTTATTATAGCGTTTTGGAAACCTCTCGAGGTTAGCTACAAGAATATGTAATAAAAAATAGGGGATGCCATTTAAAAAAATTGGTGTGACCTTTATAATATGTGACCTTCAAATAATTCTTCAAGGTCAAACCAATGGTACCATCTTATGGCCCCCTCGAAACCAAACTTCTGTCTGAAACTTTTTTCGAAATAATCCATTCCAACCGAGATACATTATTGTCTCAAGATAAACGCCCTACTGTATATGATCATTCGTGATATCACCTTAAAAAATAACCTTTTTTAATAAAAAGGTTTAAAAAGACGCCAAGTATAAGTACGAAATTAATAATTATCTCTATATAATCAAGCATTATATAATTTAATTATTTGGATATTATATTTTATTAGAAAAAAAACATTTTTTTCTTCTCTACAAAAGTATCTTCTCTACAAAGTAATGATATCATCAAATGGCGCCAACTAAACTGAATATTTATAGAATACAAACGAGGTACTTTATTATTTTTTATATAATATTAAAATGTTATAGTCAAACAATCGAGCATAAAATTTTATCGGAAGAAATAAAGGAAATAATAATATTAATGAGACCAATTTTTAATACTTATTCCATAAAAATTTAATGCAAATAAACTTAATACAAATCAATATTTTTTTAAAAGATCGCCTCTTCTAATTTAATTGTGGGATACATATCGATCCTGATTCATGACATAATTGTTTGTTAACAAAACTTGGCGCTGCTAAACCGCTAAAATATATAATTTAAACCGAGGGGGAAACCGCTGAGTATATTCGCACACGTATGGACAAAAGGAAGAAAGAGTTTAACACTGTTGTAAGGAAAGAGGAAGAGTGCAATTAACATTTAGTCGAAGAGTTGGTCACTGACGTAATCTTTGTACAAGGACTAGGTAATTCAGCAGCAATCCAAACGAAATCTTGAGTAATCCAGTATATTTGGGGTAATTTTATATAATTTTTAGTATGCTCAGGTAATCTGTAGGTAATTATAAGAATTCTTCAGGTAGTCGGAGGAGATAATCTTTGTTTTTTTAAATTAGTGTGAACGTCATTGACAAAGACGCCCGTCACGGATTGAAAGAGGTCCCAGGTTCGAATCCTGGTTGGGGTAATATTTTTCGCAATAAGAATTTTAATTGCCAGATACGGTCAATAAAAAATCATTGATGTTGTCATTGACAAACTTGTTGTACAATAACATATGTTTTCAGGCGATTTTTGGAGTCGACGCTTTGTAAAAATATGCTTTTTATAGTCTCGGAATTGTCGTGGTTAGATATTCAAAAGTAAAATTTACCGAGAAACTTTATCTGCGTTACTATATTCAATGCCAGTACTAAAAATCTATAATGTTTTACGCATCAGCAAGATATACTGACTTAATGTGTATATACTGTGTACACGTACTCGTATGCACGAAACAAACATGTGTGAGGGACAGTTCGATCTTGTATCCTTAGCACAATCAGTCGATTAAAGCCGCGACGCCGCGTTTGTTTCGCACATATGTATACCCAAGGTTGGGAACATTACCTTAAAAAAGTAACGCGTTACCGTTACCGTAACTTTTTGTAAAAAGTAACTCGTTACCGTTACTCGTTACTGATTTTAAAAAGTAACGCGTTACCGTTACCGTCACTTAGAAAGTAACGATTCGTTAGTTTTTTCGTTACTGTGTTGAAATGCTAAAGTAAGATGTTAGATTATGGAAATACATTATTATTATTTAATAATCAATATTAAAAGTTAAAACTTTAAACTAGTTTCTATATAGCAAATCATCGAGCATACAAATTCGAGACATCGATAAATGCTTACAGCGCATTCTCATGTGACATTGACTTCCAGCGCCCAATATCGAATATTTTTGTCAATCAAGAATAATGCGCGCGACCAGCGCACGATCTATTGAACGGATATAAAAGATAATAGGGAACTAAAGTAACGATAAAAGGAACGGCTGAATTTGTTACCGTTACTGTAAAAATGTAACGATGTTACCGTTACCGTTACAGACATAAAACAAGATAGGATTTGAACACCATCCCTGATGTTCCATTTAGTTGCGTCACATATACAACACAAACACACACACACACACGCGCGCGCGCGCACGCACGCACGCACGCACGCACGGACATTATTAAAC
>NW_011961441.1:0-2343 GCF_000949405.1 Vollenhovia emeryi
CCCAATCCACGCTTCGAGTCCGTCAGGTATTCGAACAGGTGATGATGCGTGACACCACGATGTACGTGATGCCCACGCCACCCCGGAAACATCGGGTGCAAATCAGTTGCCGGTTTGTCTACTAATAATTGACGGGTTAAACTTCTTAGCGGGCTTTGTCCCGCTAATTTTTTATGTGAGGAATACCCATGAGCGAAATTGGAACGGGATCGTGAAGAGGTGGCAGGGGGCGTTCGGCTGGATCTGTCTGTCAATTTGCCCACCATTCTTTCGATGACGGCGATGCTGGTGTCGGCGGTGCTATACGTCAATAACCGATTTGCCGATCTGTCCAATCAAAACACACAGGTGGATACCCGGCTCACCAACGTGGAGAAGCGGCAGGATTCCGCCGACGCTGCTTTCACCATGCTCCGGGCTGAAACCCTATCCCAAAACTCCGCGTTACGCACTGACATGCGCGCCGACATGCGCGACTTGAAGCAGAGCGTGGACAATCTCTCCAGTCAAATGAGGAAGTAACCGATGGCCCAGCAAAAGCCTCGCGGCATCCGTAATAACAACCCCGGCAACATCGAGTGGGGTTCTCCGTGGCAGGGTCTTGTCCCGCGCGACAGGGCGACCGATCCACGGTTCTGCCAATTCACCGACCCAGCGTACGGCATCCGTGCCCTTGCGGTCGTGCTGCTGACCTACTATGGCAAACGCAAAGCCCGCGACGGCAGCCGCATCGATTCGGTGCGCGAGGTTATCGAGCGTTGGGCACCACCATCCGAGAACAACACCACCGCCTACGCCAAGCAGGTCGCCGCCGTTCTGAACGTTGACCCGAACAGCGAGACGCTCAACCTCCATGACTACGCCACCTTGCGCGGTATCGTCGAAGGCATCATCCGCCATGAGAACGGCAACCCAGACAGCTACGGCGTCGCCCCGTTCAACAACGTGAACCAGTGGTACTCGGACGACGTGATCGACGAAGGTCTGCGCCGGGCGGGTGTCGTCAAGCCGCAGCCCGCTGTCAACCGCGCCACCGTGACCGCAACGAGCGTGGCCGGGCTTGGTGCTGCGCAACTGGTGGACATGGTGCAGCCGGTCAAGGCGGCGATGGACAGCGCGCATGGCGACATTTCCTCCGGGGATTGGGTGCGTATCGTGTTCGGCGCGGCCACCATCGCTGTCGGGCTGTACATGGGCTGGGTGGCCTACCGTAAACACCGGGCCGGGTCGGCCGTATGATGGGCATCCTTGCCCGGATAAAAGCGGGCGTCCTAGCGGCGCTCGTTTTCGTTGGTGTGGTCTTCGCCGTCTGGCGGGCAGGACGTTCGAAGGGCATACAGGAGCAGCGCGCCGAGCACGACCAAAGCACGTTGCGGAAACAGGCAGAAGCGGACGAGATTGTGGCAGAGGTGCAGCATGAAACCAATAAACTCCCTGATGGTGGCGCTGCTAATGAGCTGCGCCGTAAGTGGATGCGTAAAAAGGATTGACCCGGCACCATCGTTCTGTGCGGTGGCCCGGGCCATTTACATCGGTGATGACGATGTTCTCTCCGACCAGACCGCCCGGCAGATCCTGACGCACGACGAGATCGGCGAGCGGCTGTGCGGCTGGAAGTGATTACCTGCGACCCGACCGGGTATGTGGGAAATTGGGCACAAGGACGTGCTCAAGCGGTACCGACGGATCCAAACTGGCCGATTCGAGAACGCAGGAACACAGCTCATCCAGCGTGCGGTAAATCGGCAATCCCATCTTCTCCGCGACATGCAATTCATTCCGAGTGCCGCCGCTGATCCTGTCAGCGTCCGGGCGAGTCAGCAGAACGCCGTCACAGCGTCGCATCAACTCAAGCGTACCTTGGAGCCAATAATGGTCGGGAACGACGTCTAAGCCCTCCAGCCGCTCAAAATGGGCCGTATTCAGGTGCGGTGTCACCGGGAAGATACCTTTCTCGTTCAGTCGGCGCACCAGCTCCGCCGAAACGCCCCGGGCATCCATGATGTTGTGCGCGATGGTGTTGGCCTCGCCAACGCTGTCATACCACTGCCGGTATGGCCCTGCGATGTAGATCAGTTTCATAGGTCTTTCTCCACGATAATTTTGATGATGATGTCCGGTTCACGCTTTGCCTTGGGCGGCGGTGGCGGAGTCGGAGGTGGTTTCTTGCCGATCAGGTGTGGTGGCAAGGGCCGAGGGGCCATGCTCATTGTTTTTCAGCCTCGCACAGTGGCAGGTAATAGTCCGGGCCGTCGCCAGACCCGGGGAACATTTGAACAGGTACGGCTCGTCGATCGTCAGCACGTCGTTGCTGTGACAGCGCCGGTATGTATCGCCAGCTCG
>NW_011961442.1:0-2358 GCF_000949405.1 Vollenhovia emeryi
GCATGCAAAAGCACAGACTGAACATATCTTACGGACAAAACTCGGGCAAATCGCATACAAATTTACATGCGTAAGACAAGCAAAATTTGCGCGCAAGAATTGTTATCTGGGTGGTGTCTTATGATTGATTTGAGCAGTTTACTAAATGTTTTCATAAAATTCTTAATGTATAAAGTGTGCGCTAGACCTGCATTACTTTATGCATCTCCTGTGGAGACTGCTGCAGTTCGTGTACATTTAAATTTATTAGAAAGACTTCAAATTATATAAAACAAGTTTTTAAGAATGATTCTTGGTTTGCTTGATAACACTGTTATTTTAACATTATACAGAGCAATATCAAATATGTTGACAAAGTAATCACAAAATTAATCGCTAATGCATATAAAAATGACCATGAATAAAAAACTTACCTTTTAAAAAAAAAGGTAAAGAAGCACCAAGTATAAGCTCCAATTCAACCGAATATATTTTGTTACTCTATCTTTTTTGCAAAAGTATATTCTCTACAAAAATATCTTTCTCTACAAAACTATCTTCTCTACAAAAGTAATGATACCAACAAATTGCGCGAAATATAACAACGGATATTTATACAAACTAGTTGCTTTAGTATTAGTTTTTTATTTAAAAATTAATAATAGAACACCGATGAAAAGAATAGCAACTGTTTAGAAATTTAGAAACTCTGTATCTATTCAGGCGAATTAAGGCCTGTGTCCATGACGCTAGTACTTGGTCCAAGTTCTAATTCCGCGAAATATGTAGCCAATCAATGTAGCTGTTCCACAAAAGCTGCAAGTTGATGGCTACGCATTTCTCAAAACTATAATAAGTAACACCAGAAGAAAACACATACCATAACAAATGATTCTTTAAAATCTTCATAGTTTGAATGGTTAACAGGTGTATCCCATATGTAACGAAAAGTAGTATTATCAGTAGGGCACTGGATAACGTGATAATCCATCACAAATTGATAGATAAACGTCTTCTCTCCTGTAGGAATCCCACTTATGGTAACTCTACCAATAGAGATCGGAGATTGTCGAGCTCTCTTACCATACAAAGGATAATGGGAAGTCATATTATTTTGTTGAAAGAAGATACAAGATATAAAAAATAATAAAGAAATCTCTGTTTTTAGTATATGTTAAAATGCTATACTGTAATAACATACATATCTCTTTTATTCTTGAACAATTTGAGCAATAGCATATAAATTTGTCTCACTTCTAGAAAATAAAAGATCAAATAAGAGAGAAATAATGCGGGAACACGTGCTTGGGATCACATATTTGATCATCCTTTCAACTTACAACACTAATTAAAGGCACAAAACATATAAACGTAAATTAAACACTGATATTCTTCATTTTTCTTACTTTCCGAAAATTGTTAAGTGTTGAATTTTTTACAGATCAATGAAATCTGTATTTCGGAATAGTATCGATTCCGTGAAAGTACATTGCAAAGATAAAAATGTGAGATAGTGTGATCGAGGAGGATTAGAACGGAATGTACACGTTTCTACTTAGGTGATACAGAAGCCACTAGGATTTAGTTTAGGATGACGAAAAGATTTAATAAACCTGCAATCTTCTTTGTAAATTGAGAAAGCTAAGACCACTTTATCAAGGCCACTCCGAGATCGAGTTCAATCCAAACGACCTTTACTGTGGACAAATGTTCGAACTCACTCCACGTAGCGTTCACGGGAACGGACACAGATAGCTCCGAAATCGTCACCGACTGCTTCACAATCGTCAACGAACACTCAGATCTCACCGACATTTCGGTGCTGGGTTTTACTCTGGATCACTACAATGCTATGAATTTCGACGAATACTGTCTTTGATTTCTATTTTTAAATCTGTACTGTTTCCAGTAGGATAGCTATGGGGTTTCTGGACCACTTGTGGAGGGGGAAACCTGGCGGCCCTAACCGCTGGGGAGGGGGAAACCTGGCGGCCCTAACCGCTGGGGAGGGGGGAACCGGGCGAACCTTACCCTATGGGGCCCTACGCGGCGACCCTAACCGCGGGGGAGGGGGGGATTTTCTATAGAGTAAACAGATTAGTGGAGGATTAAAATTCTTTCCTGGAGTAAACTGAATAATGGTAGGATTAAAATTCTTAAACAGAATAATGGGAGGATTGAGACTGGACCCGACGGTGCGGCAGATTTTCTATAGAGTAAACAGAATAATGGGAGGATTAAAATTCTTTCCTGGAGTAAACTGAATAATGGGAGGATTAAAATTCTTTCCTACAGAATAATGGGAGGATTGGGACTGGGCCCGACGGTGCGGCAGATTTTCTATAGAGTAAACAGAATAATGGGAGGATTAAAATTCTT
>NW_011961443.1:0-2343 GCF_000949405.1 Vollenhovia emeryi
AATTTGCCCGTCCGTTAACCTTCTCATATTGCTTTACAGTCTTAAATTTCTTTTATTTGGTAATTAATGTAATAAATTCTTTAAAAAAATTTACTACTTCAAATTACCGAGACCATTCGCAGAAAGATTCACTAAGTGATTCGTTTTAAAATTTAAATGTTAACGCAAAGATTTCTGAAAAAAACGGATTGTTTAGAAAAAAAATTTGCGTAACATTTTTGTGCTTGTCGAAATCTTCATACATTGATAATGGGGAAGTTTGTCTTGTTTTCTGTTTTATTATAATACGCTTTCTTCATATCCCTACATTTTCTGTAGAAATTTCTTAAGAAATAGATTTTTTAAATAATAAAATCATCTGTGTAATCAAATGTTAAAAAATACAATTTTCATAGGAGAATTACAGAAAAGATAACTCAAAATGTAATTTAATTGACAAATATTATCAAGATAAAAAATGTATGTCTATCCTACGTAAAAGGACGCACAGAGTTTCGAATCTACAAAGAAAAGTTTTAAATCAATTTATAAGCGAAAAATTATAGGTTTTTTAAGGCATTGAGTATTATTAATCCGTTTTGACGAGAGTTCTGTGAAATTTTCTTTATGAAGAGTCTTCTGACGTGCAAGAGAACATTTTTCACATTAGGTATACGGCACGTAAGAATATTGCATGCTAGCGCAGTGCGAATATAGCAATGTAGCGGCGCGATGCGGCGCGGCGGAGCGCTCACGCACACTACCAGGCGCGTGGCTCACTGACGTGCTTCCGTCTAAAGGACAACGCCGATTGGATTAGCTTTACTCGATATTTACTGCTTCGTTGAGCATTGTAGAAAAAAATGGTTCCGGACTTTTTGACTCAATTTTTAGTCTGGAATAACGCTATACTATTAGTGGGCGCTATTTAATTAACACCCTGTATACATATAAATTGAATTCGTTTCCGATTATGACTTAATCTATTCAGTATAAATTACTCAATTCGGCAATATATCCCTATTGCGGGGTTTTTAAATACACTGTGTATATTGCTTCATCTTAAATATCATTAATAATATGACAATGTTTTTCCAGTTTTTTTTATGGACAACTGTGATGAAAGCATCATTACCAGCAATAAAAATCGAAAAAAAATTTTAAAACCTTACGCAGGTGATAATCGATTTTTATTGCTTGTTGATTCTTGGGGTGGTCAGAAAGACATTCATATGTATAATGAAATTTTTATAAATGACAAAAATGAGCCAACATGTAATTTACAATTTATACCTCCTAAATGCACTCCACTCTGCCAACCTTGTGATGTGTACTTTTACAGACAAGTTAAAATTATTATTTAAAAAATTCAAGATTGTCCAGATACTTTTGTTGACAAAGAGAAAATAGAACTAAATTCGCGCTATGATGCAATACGTATACAATCATTGACACACTATTTGTTAAGTGCTCCAGCATTTATACATATGATACAATTTGCTTGGTATGCGTCAAAGTTAGCAAGCGAACGCGAAATTTTTTACAATGTTAATCAATTATGTTTTCCTCCGAATATTCATAGTATTAAATGTATTTGTAAAGCTAATTATTCTTTTATCAAATGTTCATGGTGTACAAATTATTTGTGTTTTACATGTTTTTACAGTAATTTTCACCCACAAAATTGTACAGCAATGTCTGAATTTTATAATAAATAATTTTTGTAACGAAAGATAAGCAAATAATAAATTCTTATTTTTAATTTTATATGTATTTTTTATTTTATATGTAAAAAGTATTGTGCCATTTTATAATATGACATTGCAGGCAATCATAAAACTAAATTAAATTATAAAATGTAGGAAACCGTTCGACGTGAGATATTATTTTGATACTTTATTGTTTGCCCGACTCATCGCTTTCCCTTGTTCCTCGTCTTTGAAAGCGATGTGACGGTCGCGTGATTTAATAATAATCGGGAGGTAACGGCGAAGACGACAAATATATATACACCGTGTGCCGGTCGACGAAGACACTCGGACAAAGAGACTCAAGTAAAGCGAGTCGTTAAAGGCTTGTGTCGCGTAACATTATATTAGCTTGTACATCGGGTTGTTCGAGTGTTCTAATAAACTCTGATTATTATTTCGGGCGAGTTTTACTTCTAATCCAGCCTAAAATCCCGGGAAGACCCCTACAGCTTCAGAAGTGGGATCGAGTCTGCAAAGTAACGGAAGTAGAAGTCGGAAGAGCGCGGAGTGCGTCGCGGAGAAGTCCTAACGACTCGGAATCACCGTGTGTCTGGCGCGTTTCGATACGGTTAATTCGGCGTGGTGCGTGTTGCACAAGTTATCGCGCGCGAAT
>NW_011961444.1:0-2343 GCF_000949405.1 Vollenhovia emeryi
CTACTCACAACACTATGTCAGATTTTGTTTTATAAGACTCGAAAAAATTTGTGAACAGTTCCGGCAGTTCTGTTGAGAGTACCCGGTAGCCCCCGCAGAGTTCTATCGAAAATAGTAATGGCAAAAGTCTGTGTGATCAAAGGGGGAAAAATTATGGGCGATTTTAGGTGTCAGTTTTTGTATTATAAGACTCGAAAAAATTTTTGAACAGTTCCGGCAGTTCTGTTGAGAGTTCACGGTAGCCCCCGCAGAGTTCTATCGAAAATCCTAATGGCAAAAGTCTGTGTGATTAAAGGGGAAAAAGTTCTGGGCGATTTTAGGTGTCAGTTTTTGTCTTATAAGAATCGAAAAAATTTTTGAACAGTTCCGGCAGATCTGTTGAGAGTTCCCGGTAGCCCCGGCAGCTCCCCCATGGTGCGCCACCTTGTCGTGGTGGGGGAGCTTAGGCGGGCGTTCGGCCGGGAACCGTTGTGTGCCGCTTTTGGCTCTGGCGGTTCCCTAGGCTGATCGTCCGCTGACCAAGGCGCACCGCAAGACTCTCCGCAACCCATTGCACGCCGGTGTTCCGGCAGGGCTGCGGGGGGTGGCTCTCCCGTCACTGGGCTGGACGTGGTCCTGTCTCGGCGGCGGGGGAGGGTCCGACCCTGGCGGCGTAACTGTACGTGGTGCGGGTCGCTGGGTGGGCGGACAGAGAGGGGGCTGGGATTGCAGTCACGCAGTCCTGGCCACGGACATCGCGGGTCGGTGTCCCCTGTGTCTCGGGGTGACGCCCTTCTGAGGGCGTGCATCCTGGCATGGGGGCGCCGGCTCGCCTGGTCCGAACGAGGTGACGGGCTGCCGGGGCCGCTCGGACGTTTCCGAGGCGGGGCTCGGTGGCCTGGGACCCTCCGGAGCCGCTGGGACGTATTCCCAGGCCAGGGTCCGGGGGGCCGGAGGCGGGGGGCTGTCGCTGGGGTCGGGGGTGTCTTTCTCCCCTGGCTTGCGGCGGCAGTCCCTCGGACGAAGGGGCCTTTGAGGGAGTCACGACCCTCATTGTCCCCAGCCGGGGAGACTCTCGCGATGGCCCTCGCGTTCTAGCGGGGGTCTGCCCTGGCGGAGGAAGCGTGCGTGCCGGTCGCCGCGGCGAGCAAGGTGAAGGGGGGACGGGCCTCCCCTGACACCCCATCCGTCCGCGGGGCCCCCCGCGTGGCGGCACCTCATCGGTACCCGGGGCGTCGGAGACCCGGGGCCCCTGAAAACCCCCACGCATTGAGCGTGGGGGCGTGTAGGGGGCTGGAGGCCTGTGCCGGGGTGCGGTATTCCCACCGGCCCGTGCCATATCCCGGTCCCCCGGATGAACTCGGGGCCTCCTCCAGAGATGGGGGAGGAGGGCATGCCCTGACCGGGACAGCCGATGAGGACAGTGGGAAGAATAAAAAATGGAGTGCACAATAACAGAAGTGACATCCAAGGGAGATCCGCAGCCTTCAACCTCTTTTAAGGGGAAGAAGACTGGGGAAAAGTCAGGGGGTGAGTCGGCCATGGTAGGAAGGAAGGAGGCCGTCTCGTCACCCCTGGCTGAGGAGCTAGAAGATAGGGGTATCTGGGCTGCATGGATGGAGCAGTACAAAGTGGCGCACATCCAACAGCAGCCTGGCACGGAGGGCTTTGAGAAAGACCTCAAAATCTGGAGGACCCTCACCCCAGAGGAAGCGGGAGGAAGACTCCTCTGCAGTGCTGAGGACTGGAGGAACTACTCGCTCGAGGAGCAGGAATGGTGGAAAAGGATGCCGTCCGAAGACAAAGAAGATTTGGAAATCTTCACTAAGGAGGTCTGCGTTGGGGTCTTCCATCTGGCCTCAGAGTTGGAGAACTCGCAGACACGGGCAGAAATCATGGAGGGGGAGATCTCCAATCTTAAGGAGCTGCTGAAGGAGGCGCTCGCCGGCTTCAAGGAGGACCGCAGGGTCAGTGAGGAAGCGGTGAGAAAGGAAGCGGAAGAGCGCAAGGCGCTCGAGGAAAGAGTGGAGCAGCTGGCGATACAGCTCGCGGAGAGGCAGAGGGAACCTCCCTCCGACCTGGCGAAGGCGAAGCCCGCCATGAGGGAGGTCTCCACCCAAACAAGGGAGACGAATGCCCCGAACACCGGGGGCACCACCGAGCGGAAGCTGCAGGAGGAGGACGCGGGGGCGCCGGTGTGGCTGCGGGAGATAAGGAGGGAGATCTCTGGTAGCGTAGAAGCCCTCAGTAAAAGGATGGGGGCGCTCGAGTTGCGGCTCGGGCTGCCTGTCCCCTCTGCAGGCGAGGTAAGGAGTGTGCCTCCCTGCCAGAGGGCGAAGACGGGGGAAAGGGTGGGAAGAGACC
>NW_011961445.1:0-2344 GCF_000949405.1 Vollenhovia emeryi
CGAACCTGCTAATCCTGTTCAAACAGGACGGCACCAATTTGAAACACGTTTACAACGATCATGTGAATACCGACTTGTCGTACGATGATTTCTGTGCATTGTGTGGCAGTTGCTGGCTAGACAAATACGGTTTCCTAGTGATAGACAAGGACAGTGCGCTCAAAAATGGACGATACAGAAAGGGATTTAACATGTTTGCTGTACCGCAAAACGGTTAGTCGTTGCCTGTATTCCGTTGGGTGAAAAGTGAGCGGTCAGCACGGCTGGGAGCGACGATATTAACAAGCGTGAAAAGATTGCGAGAGAGATTAAAAAAACGAGTGAATCAATTCGCAAGAAATATCGCGCTTTGAAGACCAGTAACATCGAGGATGATATTGCTGTGAAGACTCATTTTAAGCCAATCATTGAGCCGTTGCAAAAACTCGTTGACAACTCCAGCGGGGTGCGCGCGATTAAAGACGAGCCGATCGACGACATAGAGATTGAAACGTTGTACGGTCGTAAGCGTGAAAAGGATGCGATACTGAAAAATGTAAAGAAGCGTCGAGTCTCACCAGTTCACTCGCCGATCGAGTCAAAACAGTATAAATCATACGACGCATCGAGTACACTGGAAGCACCGTTGATAACATCCACACCGCGCGCCATACATCCAGCGACGGTGGAGGCGGTGGCCACACAGATCGACGAACCTTTTGAATCCGAAGATGTTTTCCAAACCACGGAGGATTCGCTCCCAACAGCCGTTCAACGCGAGATACAAACGCGACAGGGTCAAGCAGACGCACCTGGGTCCGCTGAGCCAAAAATATATTGAGGCAGTTCTACGCGGACCGCATACCAAAAGGTGCGGTACATACGGTGATATAGATTTTACGTATGGCGTTCATCTCGACAATGATGGAATGAGGCTCGGTAGTAAACGGTTCGACGTGGACAGCGATGATAATATAATTCTCGATGGCGTGCGATACAAAGGCACACCCGGTCTTTACGAGCTGATTTTCAAGAGACTTCCCGACGATGAGAAGTACACGATGGAGGATCTACAAAAGTACAAGAGTATACTTCTGGCAACAAATGTGCACAAGCGCAATTACAGCGTGAAAGGTCAAAAACTTGGTACTAGGGGGTACAAGTACAACCATATAATCGCACCGTTAGTGTCGGATGAAGAAATAAAGACCCAAGACGAAATCTGGAAAAGGATTACCTCGCGCTATGACGCTAAACAACAATGCGATTGATTACGTGCACTGGGATGATCCCAATGAGCTTGTGGACCGCTTACGATTGCTCGACGCTTCGCGCCGAGCCGGTCACAACGCGCACGACAACGAGATGCTGTCCATTATCGAGGAACTTCGTGAGGCCGGTTTTATTGTAAATTAACTCGAGTATCGGCGAATAGGAAAACGGGTCTGTAAACGGGTATGTATTTCGGTAACGGGTCTGTATTTCGGAAAAAGGGTCTGTATTTCGGAGCTGTTAGAAAACATATATCGCACGATACTCTTTTCGCGCATACCATTACGCCAACGATCACACCATCGAGACATGAGACCGTCAAAATCGAGTGGACGTAACGATTCCGAGAAGCGAAGACTCGTCGAGGAGCTGCATGCTCCGGCGAGAAAGAATTTTCCCCGGAGACACGTCATAGTTCGAGGATACGATGATCTGTGGCAAGCCGACCTCGTTGACATGCAGGCGTACTCACGTTTCAACAGAGGCTACCACTACATACTTACGGTCATCGATGTGTTGAGCAAGCACGCGTGGGCCGTGTCCCTCAAAACTAAAGGCGGAAGCGAGACGGTTGTTGCTATCGCCGAGATAATTCGGGAGAGCGAAAGATGCCCGAAAAACCTACAAACTGATATGGGGAAGGAATTTTACAACACCTACGTGCAACGACTTTTGAAGAAACAAAACATCAATCTCTATTCCACGTATTCCATAATGAAAACGTCAGTCGTCGAGCGGTTCAATCGCACGTTGAAGAACGCCATGTGGAAGATGTTTACACTCAATGGAAGTTACAAGTGGACGGATTTATTGCCGCGACTCGTCACAGAGTAAACGCGCGCAAGCATCGCACCATCGGCATGCGGCCCGTCGACGTCACCCCCGCGGTTGCCGATAGGCTCCTGAAAACTGTGTAAACCACGTAAAAATCGAGTGAGTCCCGATTGCGCACATAACCGATCGGACACGGCAATATTTCCCGATCGGACACAGTCCCGATCGGACACAGGCTCCATCGGACACAGGCCCGATCGCACACAGGCCCGATCGGACACAGGCCCGATTGCACACAGGCCCGATTGCACACAGGCGC
>NW_011961446.1:0-2344 GCF_000949405.1 Vollenhovia emeryi
TACAAACCTATATATTATTATTTGTATCCTTTTTCAGCCTGTATCTCCGAAACGTAAACAAACAGGGACTACCGCACCTCTCCGCATGCAAGGATGGGTGGGGGTGGATCTCGGTATGCGTGGAATGTTACAAACCTATATATTATTATTTGTATCCTTTTTCAGCCTGTATCTCCGAAACGTAAACAAACAGGGACTACCGCACCTCTCCGCATGCAAGGATGGGTGGGGGTGGATCTCGGTATACGTGAAATATTACAAACCTATATATTATTATTTGTAACCTTTTTCAGCCTGTATCTCCGAAACTATTTGAGTCCGGCCCTTATATATATTGACTCGGGAAGACATCCCCAACAACATATTTAAAAATCAAGCGAATCGGAGAGGAAGTCGCTTTTATGCACAATTACCCAGACTAGTATTAAATTTTATAAACGCCTTTTTTACACGTGGGTATTTATTCAATATATCAAGCGTTTTCTGTTTATCATTAAAAAAAGATACCAATTCTGAATCTGAATTCGATTGCTGCAGACTATTAGATTCATTGAAGATGAAGAATTCATCTTTACTGGAATTAGAGATAATTGTGGTTTCAAGAGGCACAAGCTCGTCTATAGCCGCGTTACACAAGTTTCGAAAACGTGACACTTCCTCGCAGGACATGGTCTTTGGAAGCCACTTTAGTTTAAATGACGGATGTAAACACGAAGCAATGATAGCATTGTTTACTGTTTGAGATTCCTCCAGGTATCTCATTTGGTACTACCCTCGCCATCTCACGGCTATTCTTAAGGCCCAGTGGGACCGCGGGCGCGACCGCGCGATGGGCTACCAAGCGCGTGATGGGCACGTGGCCATCGCTCCTGGGCTTGCGCGTAAGCTTAGGAAGACCGGGAGTAAGAGGCACAGTCGTTGTAAGTTCGCTCTGGGAGACGGAAGTCTCGTGCTCACAATCACGGAAACGAGTTCTAATGCAGTGCTCGTTAGCTCACCAGGGACAACCTCTCAAGTTCAGTGCACAATTCGAGTGAATCGGTGTTCTGCGCAAAGGCCTCTCACATTGTAAGTGCACGCACGCTTGTAGCCGGCCTCCGGCTCAACGGGCGGCACACCCCCGACGGTCTTGTGCGAACAAGAGAGCTCGACGGACTCGCTCACCCAAATTCTACACCAAGTAACTCTCAATTGTATATAGTGTACATACGATTAAACAGTCACCTCATTTTAAGAAACGGAATTGTAGTCATTCTCGCCACGTTGCACGTCCTTTTTCACCCCCCGATCTACTCGCAGCGCTCACGGAGATTTCGCGATCATTCGATCTCATGACGAGATTCGAATGTGAGGAAATTTCTCAAACATTTACTGTTGGCGAAAAATGGAAAAAGTCTTCAAATCTCCTCTCGAGTGAAGAGATGAGAATTGATACGACGCTATCTAAAAATCTTAAATTTTTTTCATGTAGCATTCTCATTCTCAGTTTAAGAGAAAAAAGATTTGGCATTAAAATGCCATAGTAGCATTCATTTTCGCTCTGCAATCGGTCTAATGCCAACGCAATGGGAGATAATACGGCGATGCATTCTTCTAAATAATTCAACTCTACATCTTTAAAAAGAACATTTGAATCTAATTTCGGTATTAACTTATTAAGTTTCTCTCGATGTACTAAAAGATCGGACAGTGCATCAAATAACGAATTCCAGCGTGTAGGGGTTGGATACTTCAAACTTTTTCCTAAAATCAAGAAATCAACAATTATCTCTGATGTTTTTGGTCTTCGAGACATATTCCACAATATCGTGCATTTCCCCATTGCTGTATGATGAATTTTGGATGCAACAGAATTTTGTTTCAACGCTTTTGTAAAGTCCGTAGTTGCCAGCAAGCTTAAAGTATGGCTTGCACATCTTAGGTGGTTTGGTAGTTGAATAGTGGAATGAACATTGGTATCCTTTTGCTCGATATTACGAAATTCCAAATCTATATCTACTTCATCGACATATTCATCTAAATCTTCTTGTTCGTCATTACAATCTGAAAAAGAATGTATTTATAGATATTCAAATGTACTATGACTGTCAATGACCAAAAATATGTAGTTATCAATTCATCATGCATACGAACATTCGGAATCTATTTTTTCTTTAGCTTCTTCTACCGCAGTAGGTATTTCTTTTTCTAACACAGTATTTTTATCTTATAACCGAATTCTTTAAAGGCTTTGACAAAGTTCGTTCCATTGTCAGTTACCGTTGAAACGATCTGTCCGCTCTTCAAATTATATTGCACATTTATTTCAAATAATAAATTTGCTATCCAAATATAATTATGTGGT
>NW_011961447.1:0-2344 GCF_000949405.1 Vollenhovia emeryi
ATGCGTGGAGACAGTATGTTCCGCCCCCCCTTCGGGGGGGCTCCACTTCGTTAAAAATAACCCTACCCACCCTATGTCAGAGGTGTGGAGTGGATGTCGCTTCACGTGGAAAGTTGCAAACCCATGTGGAACAGTACAACGGCGGAAGTACGAGTTAGGAAATATATTTATTATTTGTATTATTTCTCAGCCTGTATCTTCGAAACTATTTGTATATGAAATGACTCGGGAAGACATCCCCAACAACATATTTAATAATAAAACAAATCGGAGAGGAAGTCGCTTTTATGCATAATTACCGAAAAGTTATATACCATTTTACAAAATCCGTAATTATTATCGCGTAATTAAGAAAAAGGTCTGAGCCAATAAGTGTACGGAGGAGCTGAAGGCCGGACTCGGCAGACATGCAAAATGGTGTATTATTCTCCTACCACCAGAAAACTTTTTCGGCGCGATGTCATATGTCGCGCGTTCGCTCGCTGCGCGCAGTTCGCCCGCTCACCGCTTCCCGCTCGCCGACGTCTCTCATCGATCGATGCGTGACTCCACCTCTCGCTATCGGATCTTGAGAGATGTCAACAGATACATCATTTTGCATGTCTGCCGAGTCCGGCCTTCCGCTCCTCCGTGCACTTATTGGCTCAGACGTTTTTCTTAATTACGCGATAATAATTACGGATTTTGTAAAATGTTATACAACTTTTCTTCTCAGTTTGACCCAATCTACTATAATCTTTGGAGTGGTCCAAATCGAATCCGACACCCTGTATATATCAGAAGAAAGTCACTGTTAGCAGCCAGGTTCCGGCGCTTGATTTCATACCATGGAAAAGAATATTCGCTGTGTCGGCGCTAATCAAAGGCATCCCGGTGATATCTATAACGTGCACGCGCCGCGGATCGTCTCGCGCTGCGGTCCTCCCCTCCCCGCGCCCCGCGGTTCGCATAGCGCCTAGCGCCGCGGATCGCGTAGCGTTGCGGACCTCCCCCTCCCCCACTTCCTCGCGGATCGCCTAATGTCGCGGATCGCGTAGTGTTGCGGTCCTCCCCTCCCCCGCTTCCCCGCGGATCACCCAATGTCGCGGATCGCGTAGCGCCGTGGAATAATAAACGTGGAACTCCTCGACATCGTTCACCTTGATAAGAAAGTCACTGTCAGCAGCCTGGATTCGGCGCGACCCCCTGACTCATAAGAATACGCGTCCAGGTGTTCGCGCTAATAAAAAGTATCGAAACGATATCTGTTACATGTAACGTAGTAGATGTGACAGGTCAGCACCTAGCGTGACGTCAAGGTCACGTGCTCTCCTCCTCCCGCGGCCCCCTCGCCACGGAGTACTCCCCTCCCCGCTGTCCCCTCGCCACGGAGTACCCCCCCACGCCCCGCTCCCCCCTCGGAGCTCCCGGGGTAGAATCCCCCTTTATACCCTCACGTGTTCGCGCGTGCACGGTTCCGAGGCAGTGCAACATGCGTGCTCGGTGTTTCGGGCTCGCTCGTTCGTCTCCGCAGGCGATCGGTTCGCCATTTGGAGATCGCTTTTGCGCCGTGCGCCCACCCTTCGCCTGGTGTTCAGCGGCATCCGGTTAATGGCCGGGAATGATACATTTCGGGGTGCATCGTTACAGTTTTATTACAACGGCTGTGGTTGATACAGAGGAGGATGACAGCGATGACGAGCCGAGATTTTCTCTCGTATATGTCAAGGGATTTGACAAACGAGAATGGCTACAGAATTTACTCCTGGACGACGCAACAGAAGATGTTTATATTGAAACTATCGATGCGCACTACAAAACATACAATCTCTAAATAAGTTGGACGTTACGCACTCTTTGTGTTGCCACAAACATGTAGTGAATTGCGGTTTACAAAATATTTTAAAACTATACAATTGGTGGTTCGAGCATAAGAAATAAGGGTAATACTGAAGGAGAGCAACAACCTCACCGATCTGACTGTAACTTAACAATATTGTGTATTTCGATATGCGTAAAACACAACTGTGAAAGTAAAAATCGTCGCTCTGCCCTGCGAAGCGAGATATTAATTGTTAAAGTTGACAACTTGGTAATTCTTCAGTATAGCTACACTACCTCACAAATCAATTTAAAAAATCTTATTCGACGCGTTTTTCAACGAGAAACAACTTTTTCCTTAGACAAAATCGTCGCTCTGCCCTGCGAAGCGAGATATTAATTGTTAAAGTTGACAACTTTTAGGGTTAGGAAATCTGTCATACCGACGAAATCAGACTAAATGCACATCATATGCAGTGACGTATTTCCACGTGAAGCGAGATCCACTCCACACCTCTGACATAGGGTGGGTAGGGTTATTTTT
>NW_011961448.1:0-2344 GCF_000949405.1 Vollenhovia emeryi
TCTTCCACTATTTTCTTTCGCCTCCATGTTCCCCGGTTCCTCTCCCGTTCCTCTCTCCGTCGCTCCTTCCTTCTTCCTCCTACTCCGTTCCAGTCCTTCCCTTCGTCACTTTCCTCACGACACCCTCACACTGAACTTCTTTCCACCTCGCCATCTTTACCCCCTCCAAGATTGTATAATATATGTTTCATATTATTTATTATGTAATAGTATAGTATATATGTAGTAGTAGTAGTAGTATATTTATTATGTAATATATATAAATATATGTAATGATAATATTATTTTTATACATATATTTTATATTATTTTAATATATTATGTGTAATACGTATAATATTAAAAATTATTATAGATTTATTTTATATAATAATAATAGTAGCGTAATAATTTTGGCTGAGATGCGCTCGCAAACATTTTTTGAGTCCTCTTTACAGAACATAAAAAAAATTGTATCATATTTTTAAATGAAAATAAAATTAAAAGTAAAATTTAAAAATTACATAAAAATTAGAACAAAAATCAAATAATACTTATTGGTCGCGTCCAACAGGCTTAACTATTGCTTAACAGCAATCGAATCTGATTCCTACTTTAAGATCTAGTACATTAACATCGAGCGACTAGAAAATTGCTCATCTGTTAAGTCTGTTAAGTACGATCATTATTACTGCACCCTTGTGAAAATTAACAAAAACGGACCCGGTAGTTATGCTACTGGATAATAAACTATAATATAAATGACTTTCAAAATAAAAAAATTAACTAAATATGAGTTTTACATGACTTTTATAATATCAATTATATTGCTTCTTTCCATCACATCAGTTCGCATCCTCAGCTTCATCGATTGCTTCGCGCTGCTGTTGCTTTCTCATTTTTGCTCTGTAAAAATTTCTAAAATTAATGTGGGTAAGTATTTTTCAAACAAATTTATCTTTGATATATTTTCTAGAGTAATTATATTTATAAAAAGCGTTATGTGTGTGCATGTGTGTGTGTGTTGTATTTTTCTTTCTTTTATTAATTTTTTATATTTTATATTTTATATTTAATAATAATTTTTTATATTTATATTTTTATTCGCGTTTATATTTATATTTTTATTATTTTTATTAATTATAATAACTTTTAGATTTATATATATGATTAACTATAATAATATTAGTATATTCTAACAAATAAAATTCTTATTATTATTGATGAATACATATACGTATATATACATACTCTGCTCTTAGCTCTCGCCACTTAGCATGTACTAACCAACTTGATATTGATTCAGCAATCTGTGTATCACTCGATTCCGGTTTATGAATTCGTATCACTCCTGTAAGTAGGAAAAAAGTAGTATTACTATAATGATACTATACAGTGTGAGTTTTTAAACTTGAGACTGCAAAATATGTGGAAAAATAAGCATTGTACGAAAAAATTTCCAAATAAACTCTCAATATTTTCGAGGGGGCAATTCCATCTCGCTAAAATTAGCCTTCTACCACCCCCCCCCCCCCCCCCGGGGGTGGGACTGGGAGTAACTTTGAAATCTTAAATGAGAAGGCCCCTACTTTTTATTGAATCTGCAATTTTTTATTAAATCTGTAATACTTATTTAATCTGCAATATTTATTGAATCTGCAATATTTTAAGGTTCCTGAGCTCACCACGACTATGTTGGAAATCGTGACGTCAGAAGCAAGAAATGACACGCCAAGAATTCTTGCGTTTTAAAAGTAAATAACAAGTTATTTGAATAAAACAACAATCCAGATCGTTTCAGCACATCTTCAAGATACTCCAATAATTAATATTTTCCCTTAATAGTTGACAAACAGTCGTAAAATGTGAATGTAATATTCCTAGTCATGAGTACACTTGCGCATGTGCGACATTACATTCACATTTTACTGTTGTCTATCAACTGTCAAAGGAAAAAGTTAGTCACCGGAGTATTTTGAAGATGTGCTGAAATGATCGAGACTGTTTTTTTATTCAGCTAGCTTGTTATTTACTTATAAAGCGCAAGAATTCTCGTTTCGACGTATCATTTCTCGTTTTTAACGTCACAATCTAATATAGCTGCAGCGAGTACCCAAGAGTCTTAAGAAATATTTTTATGGCAAAATTTTCTTATGTTAATGTATGAAAATAAATATAACTTCATTATTAAAAGTATCAGATCATGTACTAGAAACACTCTAAATATTCTGTAAACTCAAATGTTATAAAAACTATCGGTGAATAAAGATAGTCTTGTCTATATTTTAAATTTAACAGGATCGATTGTTTGAGTTTCATGTAATACTCACTCTTCACAATTGAGCATAACTTTAAAGCACTGAAA
>NW_011961449.1:0-2345 GCF_000949405.1 Vollenhovia emeryi
GAATCTAGCTAAAATATCCAGCGTATATCCTCTCTGAGTGAGCTTTATTGCATCGTCTCCTTGCACAATCTCGAGTCCTAAACACCTCTCAGCAGGTCCGAGATCCTTTATCTCAAATTCTTCGGCTAATTGTTCCTTCATTTCCGATATCCATTTAAGGTTTTGCGAAGCCACCAATATATCGTCAACATATATCAGCAGTAAAAGAATATCTGAATCACGATGTGCTTGATACAAGCATGGCTCACTTCGCGTTGGAGCGAGCCCCATCTTCTTTAGTTTTGCGTCTAGTCGAATATTCCATTGTCGACCGGTTTGACGCAAGCCATATAGTGCCTTATTTAATCGGCAAGCATTTCCTCCTGCATGCAGTTCCTTTAGCATATTTTCAGCTCGATTCTTCACCTCTGGTAAGGAATTCTTCTCGAGGACTAGTTTCTCAAGCGAATTCATCAGCATGTCGGGTAGCTGCATATAAACCTCTTCATCCAAATATCCATGTAAGAAAGCAGTCACCACATCAAACTGCCAGATGGTTAATCCGAGTTCAGCCGCAAGGGCTAGCATCAGTCTTATGGAGTCCAGTCGAGCCACCGGGGCAAACGTGTAATGATAGTCCACACCATAGCGCTGACTATATCCTTTGGCTACTATTCTTGCCTTTCGCTTTGCAATCGAACCGTCAGGACCATACTTATTTGTTAGCACTATCCGACTACCAACGACGTTCTTATCTTCAGGCTTCTTGACAATCTTCAAGGTGTCGTTCTTGACCAGACTTTCCACCTCCAGCAGGATGGCTTCCTCCCATTCATTCTTCTCTTCACTCATCATTGCTTCTCGGATGGAGACTTCAGCAACCCCGGCGAACATGTCGTCAGCGGTAACATTCGCCTCGCGAAAAACATCATCCTCTAACTCGTCTGCAACGACTTCGGTTAATACATCATCCTCATTTGGAGCTCCCTCACTAATCGTTTGATACACTTTGCGAGGACGCCCCCTGTTTCCGGTACGTAACAGCCTTGGTCTACCGGGCGCACGCCTTTCTGGAGTTCTTGGTTGCATCGGCCTCTCTGGTGTCCTCGGCACATCAGCAAGCACAGGGCTGGTCCACTCTCTCAGTGCACCATCGAACAGGCCTGGCGGAGTTCCTGGTTCAGTAGCCTCGTCCTCCAAACATAAAGGTACCTGAAACAACTCACGAGTACTGCAATCATTTGCTACAGATTCATGTTTCGCCTCCAGAAATTTTACGTCTCGAGCCACAATGACATTATTCATTTCGGGTATCCAGACTCTGTAACCTTTTGTTTCCCGCGGGTATCCAACAAAGACTCCTTCAATCGACCTAGCTGCGAATTTGTCCTTCGTGGGATTCTTGTCCAAAATGAATACCTTGGATCCAAATGATCGAAGACAATTTACGTTAGGTATCTCGCCTGTCCACTTCTCGTAGGGAGATGCTCCATCTAAACTACTGGACGGACAGCGATTTCTAGTATAGCAAGCCGTTGCCACTGCTTCAGCCCAATGAGTCAATGGAAGTCCAGATTGAAGAATCAGACAGCGAGCCATTTCAAGGAGAGTTCGATTCATCCGTTCTGCGATTCCATTTTGCTGTGGAGTATGCACCACGGTCAATCTACGCTCTATCCCACAATCCATTAACAAGGAATCCATGAGAGCATTGCAATACTCCTTCCCGTTATCCGACTGCAGGCTCTTAATGCTCATTCCTGTTTGTCGTTCCGCAAAAGCCTTATATTGCTTAAAGGCCTCGAATACGTCGCTCTTGTGCTTTAGAAAATACACCTCGCACCATCTTGAGCTGTCGTCAATAAATGTGACAAAGAATCTAGCGCCGCTCATAGACTGAACTCGTAGAGGTCCTACAACGTCTGAGTGTACGATTCTTAATATTTCAGCACATGGTGGATGTCCTTTGGGAAAGGGAAGAGCGGTCATCTTTCCTCTCAGACATATATCACACTTGCTTAATTCTTCGATGTCCTTCGACGCAGGCTGTGACAGACCTAAGTCACGAATCACCTTGACCAGATCCTTGGAATTTAGATGACCAAGGCAGTCATGCCATAGCAACAGGTCAGAGCAAGACATATATTGGTGTGCAGCACCAGCAGATTCATTTTCCCTTTGGATGTAATATAGGTCGCCTCGTCGTTCTGCTCTCATCTTCACCACTCCATTTTTATCGGTAACCAACGCTGAATCACTCCGAAAGGTCACGGTGTTTCCTCTGTCGGTTATTTTTGCTACGACCTTGCTCACTATAGACGGGCATTCTCACTGCCCCTCTTCCTTCGATGCTCGTCGACGCTAGA
>NW_011961450.1:0-2346 GCF_000949405.1 Vollenhovia emeryi
ATACAAAAAGAGATGATTTTCATATTAAAAGTATAAAATAGGTAAATAAATGAAGGAGTAAATTTAAGATTTATAAGAATTAAATATATAAAAGTATATAAATAATATGTTGTATAACTTAAAAGTAGAAAGGACGTACACTGTCGAATCCTCTAGTAGTTGAACTGATTCAAGCATTTTATAAACCAATAAGTATGTAAAAGGGAAAATATATTTTTCAATAATTTAATAAACACCATTATGGTCCTAGCAAGGTGTAGGTCGCTCTATATTTTTAATTATGAAGAAAAAATAAATTAAAAATTTATGTTTTTAAATTTATTATCTTATAATCTCATGTCTTAGTTACTTTCTTTTAGTACTTCTTTATAAACATAATTTTTTACTTTATTAGATAATCTATTATTACCTAAATATACAATACTTTTAATGAATCCCAAGAACGAATTCGTGAAAACGCAACATACAGTTGTCCATGAGTAAATACATCTTTACGAAGATCTGATGACCGAAAACATTTCTACCATTTCGAAATTATTTAGTTTTGCGTGAAGAGGTACAGTGTCTCAGTATTGCGATCAATTTGAGCGACACGTTGTAAGAATCCAATTACGTTTTACATCATGGAATTGTTCACCTAATATTTGAAAGTTTAGGGAAACATCTATTCACTTCAACGATTAATAGCGTGGACACTCTATAACTTGTTTAATGGAATGGGTTTCTTTGGTGACTTGCTGTGTGTGCTAGTCCCTTTCTAAAAAAGAGATGTTACCATCGCGAATGTTAATATATAATTTAATCAGTACCAATAAGTCCGCAGAATGATACGCAAAACGTAGTAACAGTCACGGAACAAAGTAATTAGAAATATTAGGTATAGAATTTTCCATTTCGTAGGCGGGACAACGAATTCTCAACGTTTTTTTGTTGTTTGTCTCTCGGCACGGTGACGTACGATGTTTTTGCGTGCCATCGTGTACGTGAAGGTCGGCCGCGCTAGCACTCGCTCGTCGAATGTCGCGCCGGCAGGCTGTAGCGAGAGTCGCTCCATGCGTGTTATTACTTTCGTGTTATCGGTTTCCAAAACTCGATCGCGATAAATGTAAGAATAAAACGCTATTGATTAGCACACCTTTATCAATGACAAGTAACGTTCCTGGATTAATTATTAAGTTTCTACAACTTGTAATGAGAAACGAATTGCATGTTGAGGCGACGGCTCTTTATCAACGTATACATAGATTTCACGAGACTCATCTAAAATATGAACGTAAACCGTGGTCCTTTGTTGCGGTTACATCTCGTTTACGCATCGCGCTTTTAATTATCTATCGATTTCGTGTAATCTGTTCCATCTTCGCGTTGCGTTTTATATCGCCAATTCAAAAGTGATTTATCCATTATCCTATTCTTCCGGGAGTGCCCGAAATTTCGCGCGATCGATGATTTTCGCGAGTGAGTGTTGTGTTAGTGCAACAAGGAAATCTAAGAGGAGGAGGAGGTCTTGGAGGCATCGGGCAACGGCGGAGAAATCGTAAGGTGTCTTACATTTTTGTTATTTGCTACTTGTGCAAAATGAAGCATCTGTGGTAATTGTTAAGAATAGTTACACCACCTCCAAAATCAATCAAATTGGTCTCATTCGACGCGTTTTTCAACGAGAAACAACTTTTTCCTTAGACAAAATCGTCGCTCTGCCCTGCGAAGCGAGATATTAATTGTTAAAGTTGACAACTTGGTAATTCTTCAGTATAGCTACACCACCTCAAAAATCAATACAATTAATTTCATTCGACGCGTTTTTCAACGAGAAACAACTTTTTCCTTAGACAAAATCGTCGCTCTGCCCTGCGAAGTGAGATATTAATTGTTAAAGTTGACAACTTTTAGGGTTAGGAAATCTGTCATACCGACGAAATCAGACTAAATGCACATCATATGCAGTGACGTATTTCCACGTGAAACGAGATCCACTCCACACTTCAGACATGGTTTGGGTAGGGTTATATCTTAACAAAGTGGAGCATCCCCGAAGGGGGGGCGGAATATACTGTCTCCACGCATGTACTTCCGCCGTTGTATTGTTCCACATGGGTTTGCAACTTTCCACGTGAAGCGAGATCCACTCCACATCTCTGACATAGGGTGGGTAGGGTTATTTTTAACGAAGTGGAGCCCCCCGAAGGGGGGGCGGAACATACTGTCTTCACGCATACATTTTTCCATCTACATTTGGTGGAGGGGAGTGACTTACATGAGGGTAAAAAAATGTATGCGGAGACAGTATGTTCCGCCCCCCCTTCGGGGGGCTTCACCTCGTTAAAAATAACCCTACCCACCCTA
>NW_011961451.1:0-2346 GCF_000949405.1 Vollenhovia emeryi
GACCGACTGGCGAGAAAGTGACGTCTCGCACCTTCGGCCGTTGAGGAATTTAGACGAGCGCGGGGGAGCGGGTGCGGGGAGAAAGGGAGGCGGCGAAATAGAGAGGATACGTTGATTTCTTTGTGTCACTCACCCAGAAGTAGTCGACAAAGTCCACGGTCATGTTGGGACCGCGATCAGATCATTATACTACCTCGCCGCGGCTCGCTGTATGTGTATCGGCACGAGTTGCACCGCGCTCTTCTTCTTTTTTTTTCTCTTCTTCTTCCCTTTCCGCGAGCGGTAGCGCGCGCGAGAGACAGGTAACAGCACTGCGTTTCGCGACAGGACGCGGCGCACGATTAACGCGAGATTTCGAGTGACCGAACGGCAGCGAGTCGGTGCGAGGGTCCGCCAGCCAGCGGAGTAATCGCGAGTTGGAACGGGCACACCGGAGCACGGAAACACGAGTCAACTTGCGCCGACTGTCTCCATCTGCCGCGTCGCTCCTTCACCGTCTGTTCCTTCTCCTCCTCCTCCTCCTGCTGCACCCCGCTGCCACTTTCTTTCGCCAGGTTCGCCAGCACCTCCTCGTCATGCGCAGAGCCGCGGCCTTTCTTTCTCGGGCGCTCTTGGTGGTGGGGGGTAAAACTAGCGTAAGAGCGCGTTTTCATCGAAAGAAACGGTGAAATTCCGTCGGTAGTTTCCCGTCTATAGGTAATATTGAATAATTTAAGATTCCGAAACAATATATTATCCATAGACATATGTAGACCCAGCGTTCTGTGAGTAGAGTTGTCCGCGTCTTCTAAAGACAGAACGATATAGAGGAAGGTGCTGTCTCCGTCACTCCGCTGGTCTGATGGGGAGCGGCTGCGGGGGTGGGGAGCGGATAGGCACGGCCCTGCCTCGAGCTGCCGCGGCCGCCCCCCACCACCGCCGCTCGCCGCCGCGTTACCGTTCGAGCCGCCGCGTACGTCACGGGACAACTGCGTGATCGTTTCTCTTTACACAGATTGTTTTACACGCGTGTCAAATAGCACAATAAATAATTAAGCCAACGGCACACGATACTACTTTTCCTACTGGATTGCTTACGAGAGCCAATCAGGATTCAGCTTTGAGTCACCCGAGATCGAAAGCTCTGCATCCTGATTGGCTCTCGTAAGCAATCCAGTAGGAAAAATAGCATCGTGTGCCGTTGGCTTTAGTCACTGGCCGATCGGACGAAATACACAGTTTAAAGCCCGCTGCAGACGATGCTATTTTTCCTGCTGGATTGCTTGCGATTTAGTAAATTACTATCGTTGCACCACTCAGCACTCAGGATTCCTAGTAGTTTAGTAAATTGCAAGCAATCCAGCAGGAAAAATAGCATCGTCTGCAGCGGGCTTTATACGCGTATTAAACGATCGTGAACCAGATTATTAATTGTTCGCACAGAGCACGACACTAAACAGAGCACACGATATTCGCACAGAGCGTGCGACACTCTAGAGACACAGGTACGCGACGGCGAGCAGCCGGCACCGCGACAGAACGCAATCTGATAGTCCGTAGTCTATGGTCCAGTTTACGCCGGTTCTTTCATACGCGTATCAAATAACGCAACTAGTAAATGGATTTTGTCACTGGCCGAGCGGCCGAAATACACTGTTTTATACGCGTATCAAACGATCGGTGCGAACCAGGCTATTAATTGTTCGCACAGAGCACGACACTGAACAGAGCGCGACACTAAAGAGAGCACACGATATTCGCACAGAGCGGGCGACACTCTAGAGAGACAGGTACGCGACGGCGAGCCGCGAGCAGCCAGCACGGCGACTGAACGCAGACTGATTGCCCGTGAAAAACATCGAAACGGTTACGCCAGTTTTTGCTTGTTTGCGCGTCGAAAATATGTGGTTTTTTGTTACACCCGAGCGCGAGCTCGGCCGTTGTTTACGTACGAGCCGCCGACGCCGCGCGCCGAGGTCAACGGTCGTCCCGGTGTATCGCAGTAGCATTCGAGCCGCCGCGGCGAATGCCACGGGACAGTGTGCGGTCTCGCTCTCCGCGTAATAATTGAACGAAGTCTTTCGTTTCTCGGGGCGTTTACTCGGCTCGACGTACGGGAAGCGGACCGCCGTATCGCCGTCTACCGTTCGCGCTTGCTGTGCCTTCGGCGGTCTATAAAATAGACGAAATAAATTGAACGTAACGAGGCTCGATTTTCGGTCAACGCGTTTAATTCACGCGTTTAATTGCGCGAGTGATATCGAAGTGAGAGGTGAATCGTCGCGCGTCGTTGACTCGACTCTAGTAGTATCGCGTCGTGCCGCCAGAAACCTGCGCCATGTTGGGATCATTCGAGAAGCGCCACGG
>NW_011961452.1:0-2346 GCF_000949405.1 Vollenhovia emeryi
GCTCTCGGCGACACGGAACAATCCGGCGCGAACTCAACGGCAAGACTTCTCGGACGCGCGAAACCCTAACCGAAAGACGCGGACGCAGTTAACATTTATTTCCCGGCGAACGGTATGAGCACCGTCGCACGTACAACACTCGGCCGGGGCGTTTCGCCCGCGAGACTGGGTACTCGGGCCGACGGATCGGCCCGTCTTACAACGACGTGCAATGTTCCGTCGGGCAGTCCCCGACGGCTAACCACGGCGAGCCTTTCGCTCGCTCCCGGCCGCGCCGGCCGCGCTGGTCGGCAGGGGATCCCGCTCCGGACGCACCGTCCTCGCGAACTCGCCACCGACAGCGGCGGAAGCGGCCCGGGGTATCGCAAACACGCACCCACTCGTTCACACTCTCTCAATCGCCGGGACTCTTCGGCGACGCACCTCCACGCTACGCATGCACGCGACACTCCCGCGGCATGCGTACCCCGCGTGATCTCGCGCAACGCACCCCTCGCGCCGCGAATCTCCAGATCGGCTAACCCCAAAGAAAAAGGAAATGCACGCGATCGCGAGACTCGACGCAAACACACACTCGCTCACTTACACACGAGACCTGTGCCCTGCAGGCTCCGGGGAACCGCGGTTGCTTGTCGCCGCGACCGGGACACCAACAAAAATCTAAAGCCGGTGGGCCGTAGCCCGGGCGACACCAAACGCGAGATTTTCCCGGCGGCGACAGAACAACCCGGGCCCGGACGCAACCGCCCGGGGCGAAACGGACGGAAAAGGATCTCACCGGCACCTCGGCTCTCCCGGGATCGGCAGGCGGCAACGGCTCGACCTGGGCTTCCGCGGGAACTCGCACTCGTGGGCGGGAAAACGGCGGCAGTGGTAGACCGGGGTCCTCACTCTTACACGACTCGCAACAGGCTGTCGCCAAATTTCCGCGATCGCGGATCGATAGTTAGGGGCCCCCCCCTCGCGGCTGCTCGCGCGAGGCGCGTGCCCCGCGGCCAATCGCGCGACGGCACGCGACAACGCCGGCAGCGATATTTTCCGGACCGGGCACAGGTGCCCGCGGGGTCGCCAAATTTTTCCCGCGGCGTTCCCTCGACGGGGCTGTCGCAGCGGCTCCCCCGCTGACGCCCCTCAGGTAGAGTGAAACGGGCCCTGGGCTTCTTCCTCTCGGCTCGCCGCTCAGCGCGCTCCGCTCTCAATCTGCACGCCTCTCCCTCGTGCTCGCCGCGGAATTTGTCCGTCAGCCGGGCCTCTCCTCTCTCTCCTCTGTCCTCGCGTCCCTCCGCACTCACACGCTCGCATTCATCAGGGCAAAACAAAAAAAACAAAATAATCAGAAATAACGTCGGAATTAACGAATAACGGTCGCCTTTCTGGAGACTGCGGCACGGTTTTCCCTAATCTTGGCCTGTTGCCTTGAGGGAGGAACTCGGTGGACGCGCTCGCGGGTCGGCAACGTCACAAACTAAATAATAGAAAAAGGATTGTAAAGAATGAGAATATGAAATCAATTAAAATTTTTAATTGACCATACCTGGCAATGTGTTTTTAACACAGAAAAATTATTAAATATTACCTCAGCGAAAAATATTACCTCAGCCAGGGTTTGAACCTGGACTTCCCTGCTCACTAGGCGGGTGTCTTACCAACTCGACCACTGAGGCTAATGGCAATATTTATCGCAATAAACTGTACTTATGATGACATCGTCACTGTGTTAAAAACACGTTGCCAGGTATGGTCGATTAAAAATTTTAATTGGTTTGATTCTTGCACTGGCATTAAAATAATTCTTGATGTTAATGAGAGCATGAGTTGAGTGTCAGTACATGTTTGTTATACTATTCATTTCTTTGCTTTACACTAAATGTCACTCCTGACTTCCTGATTTAGTTTTCTTACTTATTTTCTTATGAATACGAAAAGTATTAAACATTTTTGAATTATATTATAACTTCCGAGTACACTAATTGCATTACTTTTGAGATATAATGGAAAGCATTATAAATTAAGTGTGTCAAACACTATCACTATATAAATACGTAAATCAATATACATGAAAACTTACTTTTCATGGCAATCATAGTATACGTGTCTCCAATTTTAAAATTGTTTTTTGTCCCGTCCAGGAACACAGACTTGCTAAATTATCAGTAAATATTGCCGTTAAGGTTCTTTTAATAAAATCTCTTTCATTTTTACCTCCAATGAGTAACATTTTGTTTACCTATAACAGAAAAACTTTTTATCACATTGTCTTTTATTTTCTATTATCTTTGTTTTTTTTTAAATAGACTTTATAGTAAAAAATTATACAAACAAATAATATAAATATGAACAATGGAA
>NW_011961453.1:0-2346 GCF_000949405.1 Vollenhovia emeryi
AAAATTTGCAGAATTTCACTGAAAATACATTTTTTAATGAAAAATTGCTGAAATGATAACAAAATTGGGTCAATTGCAAGAGATTTTCAACCAAATTTCAGCAAATTTCATTGCGTTTTGAGCAAAATTTTTCCATCAGGGTATTTATTAATAAACATCCTTTTCACGTCCTAAAAACTTCCAGTTTTGGTCCGGCGGGGCCTTAAATCGAACGTTTTTAGGACATCCATAAAAGTAACATTGGAACGTTTTTAAAACGTCCTAAAGATGTTCATGGATCTAAAATGGACGTCTTACATACGTACGTAACGTCCAATGTATACCTTTTTAATACGTCTTTAAAACGTTTGTGTGCTGTCTGGGCAATATTTTACTTCAACAATATGTATATTAAAGCGATATAAATATTTTAAAAACCAAAGGACTCTTTTATTTATAATATAGTGTACGATTCCTTTTTCATTTTTACATCATTTTTGCATCATTTTTTATTAGTGACTTTTAAGTGACAAATAATGTCATGATGACGTCCTAATGATATCATTATGACTTTTCTGTTCTACCTGGGATACCGAGGTGGCCAGCTGACGTAACGTGTCGTCATTTTGATGTCTAAATGACATTTCTGACGACATTTCGACGTCAAAATGACATTTCTGACATTTCGACGTCAAAATGACGATAAATGACGTCAGCTGGCTACCTGGGTACACAGTAAAGCGCACGACACTAGGTTAGGTGCACGCGACGGCGACGGCGACGGCGACGGCGAGCGAAGGGACGCGATTACTGGCTGCCAGAGCCATCTTCTCCAGCAGCAGCGGCAGCGGCGACCGCGGCGACCGCGGCTGCGGCGACGGCGGTGGCGAGCTTCCCGGGGGATACGAGAGCAATCCATGACCTACGTGCTCCCGAGTCTACACTCTACACAACTCTACAGTCGCACTTCCGCCTATCGTCGGTGCGAGGCAGTGAACTCTATACATACTGGAATGAGTGATCTATTGTTCTGGCTGTTGCCGAGAGAGAGGTGCGTTTGGGTGAATCCTTGTCTCCTTCTAGTACTACCTGATTGGATAGTCGCATATAAATGACGAGAAGAAGGGCGTCATTTATATGCGATTATCCAATCAGGTAGTACTAGAAGGAGACAAGGATTCACCCATGAAGAATAGAGATAAGGAGACCGAACTGTATGTTCGGGACACGCGGCCAAAACCGATCCCCGATGGTTGTATCTTTAGGTACCAATAGATGGCACTGCAATCTGAAGGTACCCGATGGCTATTGGCTTAGAGTTGAGGAGGAGGAGAGATTGCAGGGTGGAGCGTGGTGGGGAGAGTTAAAATCGTGCATGTATTTGTGCGCTGTCGCCGGTCTCGCCTGCTTCCACACACTTACATAGCCGCCGGTGCGTGTACAGTCGGGAGCACTGAGGTTGCGACACTTTTTTTTTTATAAGTTTACGAACGCGCAAAATAATTCAGGATCTGAATTATTTTGCGCGTTCGTAAACTTATAAAAAAAAAAAGTGTCGCAACCTCAGTGCTCCCGACTGTACGTGTGAGTCCCGTCAAACGGAGGCGCCATCTAGCGGGGCATTAGTAAATTAGAGTCCAGCGACCAATTTGGGCGTGTTTCTCGAACATTTTTCCGTGTCAGTTCGGTCTCCTTATCTCTATTCTTCATGGATTCACCCAACGCACCTCTCTCTCGACTACAGCCAGAACTATAGATCACTCATTCCAGTATGTATAGAGTTCACTGGTGCGAGGAGACTCGATCACGGAACGCGACCCACCGGAGAGAGGCAACCCTTCTTCTTCTTCTTCTCTGGTTATTAGCTCCCGGCTCACAGACACTGACCCGACACGGCCATGTCGAACCAATAGACTTAATGATATTGCTTGGAATGTAGTGAATTGAACGATGCAATGGCCCGGTAACCGGGCCACACGCGGGATGATGCAATCCCGCAGGATCAAAAATTTATCTTCCGTCGGAAGACGTGCGAACCGCTCGACGGCCCAGACGGAACTAGAGAGAGGCAACCCGCGGCTTCTGTGACTCAAGATGGACGCGCGCGCGTCGATATGTCGCCGACAAAGTTGACTTTTATAAGTCGACTTTCCGTCAGTTTTAAGAGTCTACTAAAAGTCGACTTATACAAGTCGACTTTAAGTCGACTTTCAGTCGACTTGTTTTAACAGTCAACTAAAAGTCGACTTATAAAAGTCGACTAAAAGTCGACTTTCAGTCGACTTTCATAAGTCGACTTTTAGTTGACTGTTAAAACTGACGGAAAGTCGACTTAAAGTCAGTTTTAACAGTCAACTAAAAGTCGAC
>NW_011961454.1:0-2347 GCF_000949405.1 Vollenhovia emeryi
CGCTTCTTCTGTAAATCTAGGAACCTCCATGAAGACTTCTTCCTCGAGGACACCATTCAAGTAAGCCGTCGTAATGTCGAGTTGGTTTATCATCATTCCGTACTGAGCTGCTAATGCCACAATCGTACGTATTGAACCGAGACGTGCCACGGGTGAAAAGGTCTCGTCGAAGTCGATTCCAGGGCGTTGCGAGAAGCCTCTCGCAACAATCCGTGCCTTTCTTCGTTCCAGGTTTCCCTCTTGATCGTATTTGTTTCTTAGAACGGCACGACTGCCGATTATATGCGACGCCTCCGGTCGGCTGACCAGTACCCAGGTGTCATTCTTGATGATTGACCTCAACTCTGCAGCTATCGCATGGAGCCACTCGTCTGCGTTTGGTCCTCTTATGGCCTCTTGAACCGGGATCTCGGATATGCCTGCAAAATCAGCATCTTCCTGTAAATCGTATACAACGTTATATTGTTTCGCGGGTCTTCCCCTGCGTCCTGTCATTACTCGTCTGGGCCTGCCCGCGACTCTTCTAGGAATTCCCGGGGGTACGTCCTCTCGAACGACGATCTCGTCGCGATCATCCGCCGGTTCTTCAATGTCGTCCTCACTGTGATCGTGCATGCCTTCTTCACCGTCGATACCAGCTTCCTCCGGTAAATCTTGCGTTTCGTTGACCTGAATTGGTAAGTCGACGCATCTTCGATCCGGTACATCCGTATCTTCTACAGCAAAATCTTCGTACGCCTTCTCCGTGGTAGTGCCATTCTCCTCAATGAACCTTACGTCTCGAGTTATATCCACACGTTTCTCCACCGGTATCCAAACCCTGTACGCTTTTGATTGTTCGGAGTAACCGACGAGTATTCCCTCTCTAGTCCGAGATTCGAATTTGTCCTTGTTCGGCTCTCTCCTCAGGCTGAAAACTTTGCAGCCGAATTGTCTGAAATAACTCACGTTTGGCGCTGATCCGGTCCACTTTTCAAAGGGGGTCTTACCGCAGATGCTGCTCGATGGACATCGGTTTCTGATGTAGTTTGCCGTATTTACGGCCTCGCCCCAGAACGATGAGGGTAGTTCAGACTGGAGAAGTAGACATCTCGCCGTTTCAATAAGCGTACGGTTCTTCCTCTCTGCAATCCCGTTCTGTTGGGGCGTGTGCGTAGTGGTTAGCCTGCGTCCGATTCCATTTTCCTTCAAGAACTTGTCGAAGACCTCGTTGCGATACTCCTTACCGTTGTCCGACTGTAGGAATTTAATCTTTCTTCCGGTCTGATTTTCAGCAAATGACTTAAAATCCTTGAATGCGTTGAAAACTTCGTCCTTCCTTTTGAGTAGCCGAATTTCACACCAACGCGTACAATCGTCGATAAAGGTTACGAAAAATCTCGCCTTTCCGTTCGACTCAACTCGCATCGGTCCACATAGATCCGAATGAATTATCTCGAGCGTTTCAGAATTCCTTTCGTTACCGCGTGGGAATGGAGTCCTCGTAGTTTTTCCGCGGATGCATATTTCACAGTCGAGATCCTTCTTCGGTCCTTTAATATCGATTCCGCGTAAATTTTCGCTGCGACATCCTTCCAGAAGATCCTTGGCGTTGAGGTGTCCCATCCTCCGATGCCATACTTCAAAAACGGTGTTTTTTACTCCTCTCTGGGTCGCCTCTTCCTCGATCGAATTACTCTGGTGTGTTCCTTCACGTAAGTAATAAAGTCCGTTAGTCCGATCGGCCCTCAGTATTGAATTTCCGCACTCGTCGATGACGTTGGCTGAGTACTTTTCGAAGATAACCTTGAAACCTTTGTCTGTTATCTTACCGACCGATAACAAATTTGTCCGCAGATCGGGGACGTGCAACGTGTCGGTCAGGGTCACGCCCTTCGACCGTCCGTCGAAATCCGCCGTGATCGACACGACTCCTTTAGCCTGGATCTTCGTCGAGTCGTTGCTGGCGAGATTCAATATTCCGGATTTAGTTTCCGTGATTTCCGTGAAGTTCTCCGAGCCTTTGCACATATGCGCGGTGCAGCCACTGTCCAAGCACCAATTGCCGCGACCAGCTGTATCTTCCGCGCCGAATGCTTCTCGTTGATCAGATTCAACGGCCCGTACGAGTAGACTCACGTTCTCTTCTTGCTTCGTGTTCTTCTTCCCCTCTGCTGGTTCGGAACATTCAGCGGCCTTGTGTCCTACCTTTCGGCAACGATGGCATTTATACTTGAACGTTCCATCGTTCTTGGGCTTCTCTCCGCCGCTTTTGTACTTATTCGCATTTCGCCGCTTGCCGACTGGTTTCCTGGCGAGCATCGCGTTAGTTTCCGTGGTGCATGTACCCTTTGTTCGCGCGTCGCTC
>NW_011961455.1:0-2347 GCF_000949405.1 Vollenhovia emeryi
AATGGTTACTTATAGGTCGTGGTTCCGTATTGGTATTTTTACCTTACTTTTATTTTTTATTTTAATTATTAAACACGTGACAGAGTCGACTAAACCTGTCCATTAAATATTTAATAAATATAAAATAGAAAACATAAATTTACAACAAAAAAATATATAAATATAACAAACATACATATGTGTGCGTGTGCGTGTGCGTGTACGTGTGCGTGTGTGTGTGTGTGTGTGTGTGTGTGTGTGTGTGTGTGTGTGTGTGCGGGGTGAGTTTTTAACTTCAAATTGCAAAATATGTGGAAAAATAAGCATTATACGAAAAAATATTCCAAATAAACTTTGAATATTTTCGAGACAATTCTGCAAACGTTAGCCGCCTACCGCCTTCCCTGGAGGTGGGGCGGGGACTTATTCAACTAACTAATATGAACAAAGATAATAATTTCTTTAGGTTGTCAGTAACAAATAACAATGAATAAGTCGCTGCCGGGCGTTCTTCTGATCCGTCTGCCACCTCGGATGCGCGCTCTCCACAGGGCGTTCTTCCAATCTTGCCTCCACCTTTCGGATGCGCGCTCGCTGCCGGGCGTTCTTCTGATCCGTCTGTCGCCTTGGATGCGCGCTCTCCACAGGGCGTTCTTCTGAGATTCCTCCACCTTCGAATGCGCGCTCTTGCACAAGGCGTTCTTCGTTGGAACCGTTCCACCAACCCGGCATTAAGCACCCGGGTCCTATCTGAACTACTCACGCCTTCTTCGTTTTTTTTGTTTTCCTTCCACCCCATAATTTTGTTTTGTTGTTCTTTTTCGCCGTCGTCTCCGTTCCCCGAGTCAGACCCCACAAAAGAAAAAGGGGACTCATCCAGGCACATCACGACAATTTTCCACCTCTCATTGCTACCGACAATTTAGCAGGGTCCCCTCGTTGTTAGTGAAACCTCGAATGGGCACCTGGCACACGGGGAAGTAAAGGCATCAAACGATGTTGTTACAGATACACTTTTGGTTGTTCCGCACAAGCTTCGAGCCAGTAAGGCGTGTAAATAAGCAAATACTCGGGGCACGACAGCCCCAACATATCGTATCAATTATTAAGTTCTTGCCTTCTCTTTAAAAGGTCCGTATAACGGCCAGGGACGATCACGCTCCCTAGTAATATTTCGTTTTTCTTTTTCATCTTTCCTCCTTTCTTTTTTTCTTTAGTTGTTATTAACTCTGTATCCTTGTTTTCGCGGTAGCTATAAGGTAATTAAAGTGGATATAGCGTTGCAATGGAGTACAATGATGATAGCAACGTAAATGAATCCCAGTGATTAATGGCACGCTACTGAGTACTCCCACAAAAACCAACGCTTTCCACCCACGAGTAAAGCAAACGGGAGGAGGAATACTACGCAACTCCGTGCAATTCTGTGTGTGCCAGAGCAGGACACCGTTATTTACCCTCCCCACTAATTAACCCACACATTCCCTCTCGTGTGAATAACCAAATTTAATCATGAGTGCCTTCCGCAGGGAGCCCTATTATGGGCCGGTCCTGCCGCTCAGGGCGGCAGCGCCAATTACGGCGTCTGGTTAAGGCGCACCACCAGGTGCGGGTGTTTGACCCGCGGGTCTTCGACCGGTGTGCCCGTAAGGCCCCTGTGCCAGCGCCCCGGGAGACCCACCACCCGCCACCGCCTCTCCCTCACGCACAACCTCCTCCCCCTTACTCGCGACTTCCTCCCCCATACCCTCAACTTCCTCCTCCGAAGTTCCCTCTCCCGCGCGCCAAGAAGCTTCAGGCACCTCCTGTCCGCCCACCCCCACTAACCTCCGGCGAGCACTGTCCCCAACGGGTGTGGAGCCGCGATCTCCAATCACCCCTCCACCACGGGCACCTCTGGCCTCAATCCCCGGCCCAGCATCGTCGCCCGTCGTAAAGGAACCGGCGATCGCCCAGGCACCCGCCGCGCGTCCGCGGGTGGTTTCGGTCGTGCCACTCCAGCGGAGGATCAAAATCATTCTCCCGCGCGTCGACGTTCTGAAAAGGGGACGGAACATGCCCCTATTATAGGTCACACATACATCATGTACATTCATTCTAAATAAAATAAGCATACACCCACATTCACACACACTCATTCATACACCCACCCACACACACACACACACACACAACTTTCACATCTCCTCTTCCTTCTCTACCTTTCCTCTTCTTGTCAGAAGATTTCTGACGTCCCCCACGCCAAAATAAAAACGCGGGACGTAACACAACCTTACTCAATATTTATTCACTCATTCATTCACTCACTCACTCACTCACACGTACGCAAGCACTCTCTCTCTCTCTCTCTCTCTCTCTCTCTCTCTCT
>NW_011961456.1:0-2347 GCF_000949405.1 Vollenhovia emeryi
CCTAAACGAAAACAATCAAACGTTTCGTTTGAACATTATGAAACATTATCCTCGGACGAGGAAGAGTACGAGGAACCAAATTTTAAACGAAAACGATCAAACGCTTCGTTTGACAATTCCCCCATCATGGTTTCAACACCGATTAAATCAACTTTGAGACGATCGATCAACCGTTCCAGCTACTTTGAATGAAACAGCTAAAATTTTACAACCGCGCGAATTATCGTACGAACATCCGCACGCACTCTCCGTCGAAGAAATTTTCGAAAACCCTAACGAACCTCTCGTGACGTCCGTTCAACACAAGTTACAAACGGTCGAGGGGCAAAAAATTTTAGAAATGCACTACGGTCCGTTGGGACAAAAGTATTTAGGAGCTGTCTTAAGAGGTAAAAAATCCGTCAATATAGATGTTTACGGTGTTTATTTCAGCAATAATGGAACGATGATTGGTAACAAACGTATCGATTTGGATAAGAACGATGATATAATCGTAGATGGAAAAAAGGTATACTGGTACACAAGGCCTTTACGAACTGATTTTCAAAAAATTTCCTGAAGAAGATAGTTATACAAATTCTGATAAACGCAACTACAAAAGTATGCTTTTGGCAACAAATGGACATAGACGTGATCACAACATGCATAATCCTGTAAAGAGTAACAAGGGACACAAGTATAGAAATATAATTGCACCCTTGCTAAAAGGTGTTGGAGAAGGTATGCCGTGTACCGTGACGCTAAACAACAAGATCGATTATGTTCATTGGGACGATCCCAACGAGCTTGTAGATCGTTTTCGATTGCTTGAGGCCTCTCGCCAAGCGGGTCACAATGATCACGATAACGAAATCATGTCGATCATCGAAGAACTCCGCGAGGCTGGACTTATTATAAATTAAACTGCGTGTGAGTGATTCAACCAATTGACAACGAAATGCTGATCAACAAGTTTGGAATATCGCTCGGAAGAAGCGGAACGGATCCGTACTATCAATATAGCGGATTAATTAGAAACCACGTTCGCGATAACGCTCTTTGTGTGGTCGCGACAGATTTTGATGCAAAGTCACGCAAGATTCGACGCGTACCGCTGCCTGTAGATGATGACGATGCTGTCAACAAACGGTACGTTCAACAGAACATGCAAATTTTGAAAGATCGACAGGATGAGATGGAGAGGAAGATAGTAACGCACCAAAATAGCATGCAGAATATGATAAACGAACTTCACGAAATGATTCAGCGTATGACTCATCGCCAATAAGTTAAATCTCTCCGTTACGCGAACGTGCGTTCCCGATCGACATACGATCGATCCCCGTTCCGTTCCCGTTCAACGTACGTTACGCGAACGTGTGTTCCCGATCGACATACGGTCGATCCTCGTTCCGTCCGATATACGTTCGGTCCCTGTTCCGTTTGATATAAGATCGGTCCCTGTTTCGTTCCCCGTTTAAAATCACTTGCTCATGGCTGAAAGGACAACGTCTGAGAAGCGGCAATTAGTGAAGGAACTGCACGCTCCAGCGAGAAGAAATTTTCCGCGAAGACGTGTCATAGTGCGCGGGTACGACGACCTGTGGCAAGCTGATGTAGTTGAGATGCGTCCTTACACGTGATTCAACAGAGGCTACCACTACATACTTACTGTTATCGATGTGCTGAGCAAGCATGCATGGGCCGTACCGCTCAAGGCCAAGAGCGGATGCGAAGTTACTGCGGCAATCGCAAAGATAATTCGGGTCGATGGAAGATGTCCGAAAAATTTACAAACTGACAATGGAAAGGAATTTTACAATGCGAACGTGCAGAAACTCTTGAAGAAACATAATATTAACCATTATTCTACCTATTCCATGATGAAGGCATCGGTCGTCGAACGATTCAATCGCACGCTAAAGAACGATATGTGGAAGATGTTTACATTAAATGGAAACTATAGATGGACCGACGCGCTGTCACGTCTCGTATCAGATTACAACGCGCGAAAGCATCGGACTATAGGTATGCGGCCCATCGACGTCACGCCCGTGATCGCCGACAAACTGTTGACGACGGTGTACAGCCGCGTAAAGATTGCTGTACCCGCGCGATTCAGATTGGGTGACCCTGTACGCGTGAGTAAATTTAAGACCGTCTTTGAGAAAGGTTACACACCAAATTGGTCGACGGAGGTGTTTAAAATCGGCAAAGTGCAGAAAATTAATCCTGTGACGTATATACTGAAGGATTCCTGTGGAAAACTGTTGGAAGGCAACAACTTCAACACGTATGTAGCATGCACATGTGGGGGCCGACGTGTTTCATGTAAACGGTAGTTTAGGGCGCGTTACACGTGAGCGCG
>NW_011961457.1:0-2349 GCF_000949405.1 Vollenhovia emeryi
AAATGTGGGACAAGCTTATCACAGTACACGAACAGAAATCGGCATCGAACGTCGGCGCGTTAACGCAGAGGTTCTATTCCTACAAGATGGGTCCGACAGACACGGCCATTCAGCACGTAAGTGCGGTACAAAATATGGCGCGGCAGTTGACAGATCTCGGAGAAAGAATTTCCGATGCGGCAGTGATCGCGAAAATTCTATCGAGCTTAACGCCGAAGTTCAACGTGTTTAGGACAGCGTGGGATAGCGTAGGCCCGGAGCGTCAGACAATCGCGTATTTGCTAGAAAGGCTCATACGGGCAGATTCGAACGACAGTGAGGACGATGACACAACGAGTGCGTTGGCAGTTACGAGACGAGGTGGTTCGAAAGATGGTGCGCGTTCGAAGGACAAGGACACGAAAAAGAAAAAGTCTAAAAAGAATATCGAGTGCTTTCGGTGCCAGGAAAAGGGATACTACGCGAGTCAGTGCGAGAAGCGGAAGAAGGACAGCGACAGTAAAGACAATAACAAAGGTCAGTCGAATCGTGGGCGCGCGTTCATTGTTCAGTCGCAGAAACAAAGAGCGGAAGCACTAGCCGTGGGGAATCGGAAACAACAACCTTCGGCCGAGCAGTCCAAACGGTTGCGGGACGCAGATAAGAAGGACGTCTGGATTACCGACAGTGGAGCGTCGGAACACATCACGTCGCGTCGCGACTTGTTCGAGGAGCTACGGTCGGTAAAAGGGGAAACTGTCAAGCTGGGCGACGACGGAGTATGCGAGGTGGCAGGCGTTGGAAGAATCTCCATCGAGAAGTTCGTCAACGGCAAATGGGAAAGCGGTACCATCGAAAATGTACTACTCGTTCCTCGTGTTACACGAAATCTATTTTCAGTAGGAGCCTGCACGAACAAGGAGTTCAAAGTGGAGTTCGAAAACGAAATCGTAGAGATAACGCGAGGAGGCGTAGTCGAGGCAACCGGTGAGAAACAGGACAACGGGCTGTATCGTATGTACTTCCGAAAACCGAAGCAGACTCGAGAGGTCAATGTAACAGCACTGGACTTTAAAATGTGGCACGAGCGACTCGGTCATATACACAAGCGGGCACTCACCGAGCTGGTGAATCAAGGGCTTGTGGAGGGGGTAACCCTAAAGAATGCAGAAGATTTTTTTGCGAGGCTTGCCAGTTCGGCAAATTACACAAACTCCCGTTCCAGAGAGAGAGCAAGAAGACGGCGAGCAAGCCCGGAGAGGTCATCCACAGCGACGTGTGCGGACCAATGTCGGTGCAGTCGTTGGGAGGAGCGAAGTACTATGTACTCTTCAAGGACGACGCGACAAACTTTCGAGTCGTGTATTTCATTCGCCACAAGTCAGACGTTTACGAGCGATTCAAGGAGTTCGAGCGTCTAGTGAACAACAAATTCGGGCAAACGATGAAGACGCTTCGTACGGACAACGGTACCGAGTACTGTAACGAGAGGATGAAGGAATACATGAAGAAGAGGGGAATCACGCTCAAAACCACGGCTCTATACACTCCGGAACAGAATGGGAAGTCTGAACGAGACAATCGCACAATAGTGGAAGCAGCGAGAACGATGCTGCAGGCGAGAAAGCTGCCTTCGCATCTTTGAGCGGAAGCAACTGCTACAGCGGTCTATACACTCAACAGAACTGGGCAGTCGAGACAGGGCGGAAGTCGTACGCCGTAAGAGTTGTGGACGGGGAAGAAGCCTGATCTTCGCCACATGAGAATCTTCGGCTCCGACGCCTATGTCTACGTGCCGAAACAGAAGCTAACAAAGTTCGATCCTCGAGCGAAGAAGTCAATCCTTGTGGGATACGACAGCGAATCCTCGAACTACAGGTGTTTTACGATCCTGTTATGAAAGTTGTGTCTGTTTCTAGGCATGTGGCATTCAACGAACGAGAGAGCGGAGTGGGATCGGAGGTACCAGTATCCGAGGTCGAACTCACACTGCCGATGCAGAGCGAGATCGAAGAAGAAGACTACCAAGATGCAAAAGAAGGTAACGGAGCTGTCGTCGGCAACGCAGGAGTCGACGATGTAGCCGCCGACAACGCGAGAACAGGACAAGTAACAGGGAGAGTCGAAGAAGACGAAACAGAAAATGTCGAGAACGGTCGACAACAGCAGGAGCAAGAGACACTGGTACCGAAGGCGCTGCGCGATCGAGCAACGATTCGCAAACCGAAGAGGTATGAGCTGTGTCTCGTGGAATATAACATCCCAGCGACGTACCAAGAAGCTGTATCAGGTCCAGAGGCTACTCAGTGGGCGGAAGCCATCGAGGACGAGCTCGATGCACACCGAAAGAACGGGACGTGGGAGATAGCT
>NW_011961458.1:0-2349 GCF_000949405.1 Vollenhovia emeryi
TTAATTTTCGTATTTATTATTATTATTATATGTATACATAAAAAGTGAAAAATGGCGCGCGCGTAGCGCGCGCAATGTAGTGTTCTAGTCCCTATCTAAAAAAGGCATTGCGAGTTCATTGTTGTCGCTTTTCCGCGATGCCGATTGGCTCTCTCGAAACTCGATCGAGTGTCGATCTTGTTGAGTCGTTCTCTTCGACACGCGCGGTTTTGACAGTTTGTATTTAAGAGGGTTATTTTGACAATTTATGTTTCGATCTCGTTGCGAGTCGTTCACTTCGACTTGCGGTTTCGACAGTTTGTATTTAAGAGGGTTATTTTGACAGTTTATGTAATATAATGTGGAAGAACAATGGCGCGCGCGAAGCGCGCGCTTGTGTTGTTCTAGTCATATAATAAAATTGCATGATCTACAAGACTCGAAATGATATTACATTTGTACAGGGCTGGGAAGTGACGCGTTACTTGTAACGCCGTTACCATTTTCGTTATTTTTTTTTTTCGGTAACGATCGTTACTTCTTATGTCTGTAACGGTAACGGTAACGTCGTTACATTTTTACAGTAACGGCGAATTCAGCCGTTACTTTTATCGTTACTTCAGTTCCCTATTACCTTTTATAGCTGTTCAATAGATTGTGTGCTGGTCGCGCGCACCATTCTTGATTGGATAAAAATATTCCGATATTGGGCACTGGAAGTCAATGTCACATGAGAATGCGCTGTAAGCATTTATCAATAGGTTTGTTTTCTGTTCCTGGTGAACTAGTGCAGTAAGCTGGAATGAGAGAAAATATGCTTGTCTTACTAAAATTTATTGCCCTAGTTCACTAGTGTAGGAAGAGAAAATAAGCCTATTGTCTCGATTCTGGGGCCCCGATTATTGAATTTATTTGAAGAAGAAACGTATACGAAAATTCTGCTCTGACAGAAAAGTTGAAAGTCGATAGGTAAGAGCCATGCGTATATCCAATCAACTTGCAACTTTTCTGTAAGAGCAGAATTTTCGCATAACGTTTCCCCTTCGAACAAACTTAAGAATCGAGCCCCTGTATGCTCGATGACTTGCTATATAGAAAGTAGTTTAAAGTTTTAAGTTTTAATATTGATTATTAAATAATATAATAATAATGTAATTTTATAATCTAACATCTTACTTTAGCATTTCAACAAAGTAACGAAAAAAGTAACGAATCGTTACTTTCTAAGTAACGGTAACGATAACGCGTTACTTTTTGCTAAAAGTAACGGTAATGGCAACGCGTTACTATTTTAAGGTAACGTTCCCAACTTTGCATTTGTATTGGAGCGGACGGTTAGAAATTATGTATTAGCAAACTGTCGTTCCTCAATAGGGTTCACTGCATCTTGTTACACAAAATTACTAAACAGACGGAAATTGTAATGTCAGCTACTGAAATATTTATTTGACTCGATAGCAATGTTAATGTAGGGTCAAGTAGGAAACAGTAAATCAGGTAAATCCTTTGTGTTTTGCTATTTTTTCCTTCGATTTAAGAACCGTGTGTAGCATGTAAATACGTTTACAATTAGATTAGTATATACGAGTGCAGCAGCAAACATGGTTTAGCAAAAGATTGCGACGGCGGATCGCCCGGGCTCGTCTTCTCCGAGATCGCGCGTCTCAGAAAGGGTGCAGGTCCTCTGGGAGGCCGAGATCGAGTCACTCGCCGAACGCGCACGAAAGGATTAGGCGCCAGGCACGGTAGTCCTGTGCCACACGAAAATCGCGAAACTAATTGCGCTCGCCGAGTTAGATAAGTCGCTACTCACCGCGTGCTTGCATTTGCCAGTAGGTTGGACTAATACGGCGATTTTAAAAATTCAGTACCTTGATAACTATTCGTCCAAGCGCAAAAGAGTACAGAACTTTTCTGTTTGTCTTACAAGGGACCGTTTCAAAGTGTCCTCCTCCGATTTGGATGAGCTTTGAATATGTTGTTTTCCAGCTAAAACTAAGAGACACGTATTTTTTTATACGTGCTCTTACGCGCTTTTAGGGGGTGGAACACCCCTGTGAAAAAAATCGGTTTTTCTCTTTCGGTGCGAATATCTCCGAAACTATAAGAGATAGAAAGTTCTCTTTTTTTTTTAATTAAATGGTTTCAAAAGTACTACAAAACAGCAAGAAAAAATTTTAATTTTTTTAAATTTTGCAACATACCCCCCCCCCCACCCACACAATTTTTTAAAACTTTTAAAACTTTGTTGCCACCAAACAAAAGGTTATTTTTTTACAAATTCAAACATATATGATAAAGTTTCGTTTCGTAAAACCATTATCGAGAAATAATTAAAATCGCCTCTGTATATGCGCGATTTGGCCGGTC
>NW_011961459.1:0-2350 GCF_000949405.1 Vollenhovia emeryi
GGTCTTGGATTTGGCGTCCGGATTTCATCAAATCTATGAGCCCGAGGGATGTTCACAAAACCGCTTTCACCACGCCATACGGACACTACCAGTTCAAGAGGATGCCATTCGGGCTGAAGAATGCGCCCGCTACTTTTCAAAGATTAATGGATAACGTATTATCAGGACTCCAGGGAAACGAGCTCTTCGTATACATGGATGATATTGTATTATACGCAAAATCACTAAGAGAACACGAAATAAAATTCCAACGACTAGTACAAAGATTACGCTCAGCGAACTTAAAGTTACAACCGGATAAGTGTAAATTCCTGTGTAAAGAAGTCTGTTACTTGGGACACATTATTGGATCACATGGCGTCAAACCAGACCCCGAGAAAATCAAGTCTGTAAGTGATTTTCCCGTTCCCCGGAGCCCTAAGAACATTAAACAATTTTTAGGCCTCGCTGGATACTACCGAAGATTCATTCCAAACTTCTCCAAGACAGCTAAACCACTCACTGATTTACTGAAAAAAGATAAAGAATTTCATTGGTCTACAAGTCAAGAAAGTGCTTTTATTACTTTAAAAACCGCCCTATGCTCCAATCCTATATTACAATATCCCGACTTCACGAAACCTTTTATTCTTACGACCGATGCATCTGGATATGCTATCGGCGGCATTCTAAGTCAAGGCCCCATCGGGAAAGATTTACCAATCGCCTATACTTCACGCGTTTTAAACAAGGCGGAACAGAATTACTCAACCATTGAAAAGGAGTGCTTAGCAATTATATATTGTGTAAGTCACTTCCGACCTTACCTTTATGGTAAACCATTTGTTATAATTACCGATCACAAACCACTTGTATGGCTAAACTCGGTTAAGGATCCATCCTCACGATTATGGAAATGGAGAAGCAAACTCCTGGAATACGAATACGAAATAAAATACAAGAAGGGCACTTTAAATAATAACGCTGACGCCTTATCTAGAAATCCCCCAGTAAATTTTATTTTCCCCATTGATTCCGGTGATGATTCTGATGAATTTTTATTTTCTCCTAGATCACGGATTATTACCCCCCTACTTCCCTTACCTGCACCCAACTCACCAGATCCTTCGAACTCGTCAGTAACGAATCCTGCAAATCGAATGAATATGTCATTAAATTCACCTCATGATGATTATGTAGAAATGTCTAACCCCGCGTCAGAACTAACAATTGAAGAAATTCCTATGTCAAGTGATGATGAATTAAGCTCCGATTCTGACCACGATTACGAGGAAATATTCACTCATGTGACCACGCCATACGAAAATCGCCGATTACATTATATTGAATATAATGTAAATCAAGCTCCTAACATTATCGAAGTTCGTAATAATTTTTTAGAACAAAAAGGAGTTCACGCTATATTTATTCAGGTAAACGGTATGCCTTTTGACCAAGGAGCGCAATTATATTATAATGCTAATCTATTGCCAAAGTATGAACACCTTACATATGAACGAGCTACTATACGTACCATTAAAGGTAACACTTTAATTTCTTTACCCATAAAATTAAATTCTTACACGTTAATCGAACCAACCAACCTGAAGAATTGTTTACTGTCTCTTTTAGACGTAATAACAGAACTAGAATTAACGAACATATATATGTCTAAAAGTATTTCATTCGACGACCTACCATGGTCATATGTCATTAAACAATTAAAGAAAATGTTAACAGGAACCAATTGTCGAATAATTATTTGCCAAAATTTGGTAAGAAACCCTACTGTACCAGAACGCGAACAATTAATATTAGAAAACCACGCGTCAGCAGTAGGAGGACATAAAGGTGTCACTAAAACCTATAATAGGATTAGGCCTCATTATTTTTGGACTAACATAAAAAAGGATATACAGGATTTTATCCAGAAATGTAGAGATTGTCAGCTGAAAAAATTAACAAGAGTAAAAATTAGACAGCCAATGATTATTACAGATACCCCAGGTGCAGCTTTCGACAAAATTTCATTAGATATCATGGGACCTCTACCTGTAACGAACGATAATAACCAATATATTGTTACGCTCGCAAGGAATCCTGCTCACTAACGGAAAGCGGCGCCCGGTATCGTGGCGGGTTGCCACGATACCGATCGGCAACTATTTTGAATGTAATCAATCGATAGATTTGAAGCTTGGCTCTCGAGCCGTGTTGACGTGTTAATTCCAATAAAGTTCCTGTTCTTTCTAACTGGTGTGTCTCTTTGACGCGTACGTGCGCGGAGGAGTGCCGGCACCCTCTAGAACCGAGTGCGCGACTGGTGAGCGCGGAGACACCGCGAACGGTGAGCGCGAAGACTCGCGCGGAG
>NW_011961460.1:0-2350 GCF_000949405.1 Vollenhovia emeryi
GAATCACCGTTTCCGTGGAAATAACTCAACAGATCTGCAATGGTCGGAATATCCAGCTTAAAACGGTTCGACTCAGTCGTCACTGACATCCTTGATGAACGTTCGTCCGTAGATTGATTCAACCGCGGAGTTTCAAGCTGTGATATCGCTCTTTCTCGTTGCGTTAGCGCAAGCTCTCGTTCAGCCAGTTCAGCTTGCTTTTTCACAAGATCCATCTCGCGCTGATCACACTGCGTTGGTACTGTCCCGTCAGGTATATTTGACGTCCCAGCCGCTGCACCATCACCTTGTTCTCCGTCATCCAGCATCCATCCTCCGGTAGGATCCTTTTCCATAAGTCTAACGAACATGTCAGCCTTTGTTCCGGAAGTGGTCAGTCCCAAGGATTTGCACTTCTCTTTTAGCGTTTGCACTGAGAAATCGCTCGCCTGCTTCATCGTTTCACTGTTTGCGAGACAAAATCACGACACAGCCGCTTCAACTCAGTTACTTCAACGTTCACTCGGCGCGATCTATCTAGCTTGCTTACTTCCGATCCCGGACGAGCCCCCAAATTTGTGGGAACGGTGGCTAGGATGGCGACAAGAGTGAATGTGAAGTTTTAGGATAGAGTATATTTAATGTTCAATGTTCCAATTAACAGTGTCCACAGTATAAACTATAAGATAATCTACGCAAATTAACAACGCGACGCAACTACGCAACTCGAACACGCGACACAACTCTCTGCAACGCAGCTCACAACGCAACTTGTCGACGTGATCGACGAGACTCGAATGCCTCTTGATCCACTTCGATCCGGCCTTATATAGCCGAAAAGACAAAGCGACATCCTTTGGCGCTGTTTTCACAGACGCCGAAAAGTCGAAGCGGCATCCTTTGGCGCTGTTATCACAGACGCCGAAGAGTCGCGGTACATCACAGGGAACAAAAGAAAATGAAAAGAATCATATCGCATCACCGGTACGCTACGCGGCGCGACTTCAATCATGCCGACAGTCATACGCAGTTTCTTCGGATCTACGTCGAATTACATTAAAGGACGATACCGCTCTATTACACTAATACACTAATACACTAATACGCTAATACAAAACGCAATACCACATATATATAAGCATCGTACATTCAAAGCTACAGAACATCGTCAAATTCTATTGTATACTGGTCCTGTTATTTTCCTTGGACTCATGAATGAAGCCATGTATCTACATTTTCTATTATTACATTCTGCAATTCGTATTTTGGTAGATCCTGTTTCTTGTAGAAATCCAATAATGATTGATAAGGCGGAAATGATGATAAAAATTTTTGTAAAAAGAGCTGCGGAACATTATGGTGTGGAATTTCTTTCGTACAATGTTCATGGTTTGTTACATTTAGCTAATGATGTGAAAAATTATGGTCCTTTAGATTCTTTTTCGGCCTTTCCATATGAGAGTAACATGACATATTTCAAACAAATGTGTAGAAAGCCAAATCAGCATTTGCAACAGATAGCTAATAGGCGCTATGAAGAAAAACAAAGGGATAGAAGTTTAATTAAAGATTCATTTATTGAAAATTCTATAAAAGTTTCAGGTTTACATAAGAATGGGCCCATATTAACAATTGATCCTCGACATTCTTTTCAATATCGCAATTTACACTACAAAAAGTTGTTTTTATCTTTAAATGGAAGAGATAATACAATCATTCTTAAAGATTCAAGTATTTGCATTCTTCAAAATATTATAAAAGATAATCAAAAATATTATTTCATAGTAAAAAAGTTTAATAAGGTTGAAAGTTTCTTTCAGACTTTAGTACAATCTTGTGACATAGGAATTTTTTATTGTTCATTACTTTCTAATGAGTTGATTGTAATTAATGTCGATCAAGCTGTTGGGAAGTGTTTCAAACTTTCTCTTTGTGACAATATAAGCCAAACTCAAAATTGTAATCATGATTATGTAGTTGCTACAATTTTATCATCTTGTAATTAATTGTATAACTTTTTCAATTTAGATTCCTTGAATAAGTAAATATCCCTGAATAACTTTTAAAATTTCCAAGTGTATGACTGAAGAAGTAATTAATCATATTTTAATGAAATACTATTATATATATGAAATTTGGATTGAAAAACTGAAGAAGAATATAATATATAATTAGAAAAAATGTAAATTAATTTAAAGTAAAGTAAAGTAAAGTAAATTGTGCAAATTAGAAATTTGCACATGGCTTCTTCATAGAGGAAGGTTTAGGAGCGAAGTCTAATTTCTTTCAATTATTCTTGAAAGTGTGCAAATTAGAAATTTGCACATTGCTTCCTCATAGAGGAACGTTTAGGAGCGATATCTAATTTTGC
>NW_011961461.1:0-2350 GCF_000949405.1 Vollenhovia emeryi
ATCGTAATGAGCAATTTGAGAGAAACATTCTGGATTCTTTCAGGCAGAGTAGCGGTACGGTCAGTTATAAATCGTTGCTCGGTATGTAAGAGACACAATGTGAAGAAATTAGTAGCTACTAGTGGTGACTTGCCGACTGAACGTGTCAAGGATGCTAGAGTCTTTCAAGTAACGGGAATCGACTACATGGGCCCCCTGTTTCTAAGAAAATCACAGAAGGCGTGGATCTGCTTATTCACTTGCGCTGTATATAGAACAATCCACCTAGAGCTTGCCACTTCTCTTTCCACAGAAGCTTTTTTGCAGGTTCTACGTAGATTTATCGCGCGAAGAGGAAGACCTTCGATAATCTACACGGACAACGGGACAAATTTCGTTGGAGCCCGTAATCTACTCCATAAAATTGATTGGAACAAAGTACAACAATTTAGTTCAGCACAACAAATAGAATGGCGTCTCAATCCTCCTTCAGCAGCCTGGTGGGGAGGATGGTGGGAGCGCTTAGTCAAAATAGTAAAGGATCTACTCAAACGGACGCTAAAGAAAGCGTGTTTGTCCTACGAGGAGATGAGCACAATCTTATGTGATTGCGAAGCTATTGTTAATTCACGTCCGCTCACGTACCTTGCCGAGGATCCAACGCAGTTAATACCGTTGACGCCTATGATGTTTTTGCTGGAGACTTCTCAAAACGAGACACCGGATCTGGATAAATTGGAAGTTAATTTGAACAAGCGGATGCGATACCGTCAAAGTCTACGGAACGATCTAAGGAAACGTTTTCGCTCAGAATATCTGGGACAACTATCTCGGCGTAAAGTCAAGGGCGGCCGTATTTCAGTTAAGGAAGGAGATATTGTTCTGCTAGGCCAAGATAATTTAAAGCGGCTGGACTGGCCGTTGGCCCGAGTAATCAAGGTGTTTCCAGGAAGAGATGGCGTTACCAGGGTGGTCAGAGTCAAGACTGCCATGGGCGAACTTGTACGACCGATTCAACGTTTATACCCACTTGAGATGTCTTCAACGACGATGGAAGCTACGGAGAGATTGATTGACGAAACGGACCAGACCAAAGAGGAGAATAGCAGAGTTATCCCACAAAACACTTCGACGCAGACCCGTACCCGAAGCGGTAGACTTGTGAGAACCCCTGACCGATACGGGATCTAAATTAGATTTTTTTTCGTTTTATAAGTTTCCCTTTAAAGTTTAGAGTTGTACATGTTGAATTTGGTTTTTAATTTGCATTTTGTTAGAACCTCATGTGCAATGTAAATTTGATATAGAGTTTTTCCGTTATTGTAAAGTTTATTTGTTGAGTTATTCATAAGTTCCTCTCATAACTCAAGGTGGGAGGATGTCAGAAATTGTTTTTTATTTGAGCGGTGCGTTGCGCCTCGTAAGACGCTTGCGCGCTGGACGGCCCCCGCGCACGACTTGCTCGCTCGCATGGCATGCGCAGGTATCTCGCACGCTCGCTCGCCAGCACGCCGCTGTGCTATCACGCTGTTACTGATAATCGCAATAAAGTGTGTTAATCCATTAATTGTGTAATTCCCTCACGATTCCAACATAATGTTTTAATTTGCAACTTTATTTAATTAAATTAAAATTTTACATATATATTTTAATATAAATATAACACGGCGGCGAGATGCAGGGGAGACGTTTGCGTAACGTCGTATATATATTCTTGAATTTACATCTACCTGAAAGAAAAGCAGCCTGTTAACTACTAACTTTACACTTTACATGTATGACAATCTTTAGAAATTAAATTAGTTACTTGTATCGACAGCCAAAACAATAAATCTCCAGTCTTTTTTCTGTATATGCAAGAAATCTATATTCGGGTGTAGCACAGCAGGAGGGAGATGATCTGCAAGTGCTGATTCTGCATTGCCGTGTATGTACACCAGGGTCTTCCCCTCTGTGTCACGAGCGTTCACATTAGTCCTGTGTTCGATGAGCACCTGAACGACTTGCTCCAAGCCCCGCTGGCAGCACAAATGGTGTACACTCGTCCCTCGCCTCATCTTCGTCAGAACCGAAACTGAAAAGGGAAACCCGGCAGTTTGTAGTCACCGATTTTAATCAAGTTTTGTGGGTGTGTTATACTCACCTAAACTTATTTTCTGCTAAAGCCGTAGAGCGCATTATTCAGGCATTCTCGAGAAAATAACAATAAACATTTTCCAGCAACATTAATACCCGTGCGGAAGAGATATTGTTGAAATGAAGGCGTAGCAGCGCATTAGAAAAAATTTCGTCTGAAAATTATACATAATATTTTATTATATTAGAATACTTACAGCAGAAAATCAAGTAATTCGCCGCGCTCGTAGAGTCC
>NW_011961462.1:0-2351 GCF_000949405.1 Vollenhovia emeryi
GCCTCGGGGAGGACTTTCCATCCCCCCAGGTCCCAACCCCCTAGCACCCCCCGTTTGGGCTCTGTATACTTGGTCGGGGGATGAAAAATTTTTTATTTTAGTTTCTTAAATTTCGTCACCCTACACGAATAATGACGCAGGTCCGAGGTCTCTGCGACGTTTGCAACCCTCTGAAAACAGCCCCTAAAGCGCCCCGAAGGATAGCGGAGAGGGGGTTGGAGATAGGGGGTTGGGACCTGAGACAATGTTGTTCGCGTTGGGGAGGACTTTCCATCCCCCCAGGTCCCATCCCCATACCACCCTCCGTTTGTGCTCTGTATACTTGGTCGGGCGACTTGAAATTTTTCCAAGTCCCAAGGGGTACCGACCTTGGAAAATCGGACACCTAATTTCATGTCTCATGATGTTCGCGAGGTCGAGAAACACGTTTTAAGCATTTTAATTTTTGACATCTTTTTGAAAATTTCAGTTTGTAAAAAAAACGGCAGTCCACGCGCGGCGTGTTGCTTTCGCAGAACGGCAGTCCACGTGCGGCGTGTTGCTTTTGCAGAACGGCAAAGTCCGTGTTGCATCGTACGTAGGTCCATATGCACGCAAGAATATCGTTCTTTACGAAAGAGTTAACTGTTGCCATTTCAAGCCAACTGAGACACCACGTGGGTCTGAATATTTATATACAGTGTGATTCAGACCACCCGTACAGCCCCTTTATTTCGGAAATAGAACATTTTAGAGAAAAATGTTTCAGGCAAAAGTTATACGGTTTTAAAAGGGCTATACAATGACAAAATAAAGTTTCGAAAAAATAAATTTTTTATTATATGGAGATCGCTGTCATTTTTTAAAATGGAACTCCCTATTGTTTTATTATACTATCTTATTCTACTAAATAATATGAACAACTTTTGTCTGAAACATTTTTTTATTTACCTACTACTTTTTGAGATATTCAAGAGAAAAATTAGAACTTTTTACATGTTTAGCTTATAATATTTCGATAACTGTTTGTCGGAAGGAAAAGTCCTGTACTACTTTTCCCTCCGACAAACAGTTATCGAGATATTATAAGCTAAACATGTAAAAAGTTGTAAATTTTGTCTTGAATGTCTCAAAAAGTATTAGGCAAATCAAAAAATGTTTCAGACAAAAGTTGTTTATATTAATTAGTAGAATAAGATAGTATAATAAACAATAGGGAGTTCCATTTAAAGAAATGACAGCGACCTCCATATAACCATAAAAGATTTATTTTTTTCGAAAATTTATTTTTCATTATATAGCCCGTTTAAAACCATATAAATTTTGTCTGAAACATTTTTCTCTGAAATGTTCTATTTCCGAAATAAAGGGGCTGTACGGGTGGTCTGAATCATCCTGTATAGTAGTATAGAAATGTATTGAAAATTATAGATTTGCAGTACTGCGAGTGAATATCGGAACGCAGCCTGTACTGCTATATACATATACATATACTGCGCGTAGTACGACGTTGCTACGTCTTTAGAGTCTAATGTCAAAATCTGTGAGATTGCTGCAGTTTGTTTTTTCTTCTCAAAAACGAGTAAGTGAATTATTATAAAATTTTACATAAACTTGTGCCATTGTATTTTCTATACACCATAATTTTTTCGAGAATTGTTCTTTATTTTTCATTATATTCTAAATGCAAATGTTTCATAATCCGTCAATCTCCAAACAATATGTTGTTTAAAATCGGGATATAAAACATTTTATAGATATCATTAAGACATCTTGTACACGTAATATCATAAGACGTCTTACAATACCTTATATTTCTATTTTAGACAGCGTGTTGTCTAGAACGCACAAAAAAATTTGAAAAATTAATAACTTGAAAACGAATCAGTCAATTGATCTAAAATTTATCACAGGTTTTCATGATATATAAATGCACAACTCCTGTAAATTTCAACTTTTTCCCTCTATTTTAACTTAAGTAACATACATCCTTAAGGCAAACTGTAACTCTACATAGGTTTGGAGTGTTTATAACATGAAATCTTAAGCAAACTGTGACTCTACATGGGTTTCGAGTGTTTATAACATGAAATCTCAAGTTTAGAATATTCACGCACACAAGAATAATCTGCTTTACAGAAATATGGAAACTGTAAGAGCAAACTGTGATTCTAGATGGGTTTCGAGTCTTTATAACACGAAATGTACCAAGTTTTACAATATTCACGCATTCAAGAATATTCTGCTTTACAGAAAAGTTAATCGTTGTATTTCAAGCCAAGTATTGCAATACACATATATCGCGGGGATGTAGTGAAAAAGAGGCGTTTCTGTGGAGGCTTGCTGTGACACGCGCGCACGAGGGGGGGTTT
>NW_011961463.1:0-2352 GCF_000949405.1 Vollenhovia emeryi
GTCGAAAACATTTGTGTTTGGTTGTACGCACAGTAGATGATAATTTTGTGACAACTGATAATTTTTTTGATCTTATTAGTCTTGGTAATGCTACAGCCGAAGTTTTATTTGATAAAATTCTACATTCATTTCGCAATTATAATGTAGAGCTTGAAAAAAATATGATTGGTTTTGCCTCGGATGGTGCAAATGTAATGATGGGAAATAAGAATTCAGTAATGTCTCGATTTCGTAGTTTAATTCCTAACTTATTTATTTTAAAATGTATTTGTCACAGTTTTCATTTGTGTGCTTCTGCGGCATGTGAAAAGTTACCTGCGTATGTTGAAGTTCTAGTCAGGGATATTCATAATTATTTAAATACTAGTCCTAAAAGAACCAAAACCTTTATGGAATTTCAACAATTTGTAGAATTAAAACCTTTAAAAATGTTACATCCAGCCCAAACTCGTTGGCTATCTTTATTACTGGTAGTCAGTAGAGTTATTGAACATTATAATGCTTTAAAACTTTTTTTTCAAGACCAGGTACTTTCTGAGAAAACTGAGTTAATCCATTCAAGATAAATTTTAGATAGACTCGAAGATCCAATTACTTATTTATATTTAAGTTTTCTTGAATTTATTTTGCCATCATTTCAAGATCTAAATCGAGAAATGCAAAGTGAGAAACCCCAAATTCATATTCTATATTGTCGCATAAAAACTTTATATAGAACCATACTTGAATGTTACTTGAAACCAGAATATTTAGAGAAAACTTCCATTGAAAATGTCCAGTTCAGAAATCCATCGAATTATTTACCTCTTGAAGATGTGACGTCTGAATGAATTCAATTTTCTTTTCTTACCAAAAGGAACTTGTGCGAGTCCATCTAATTCTAACAGAGCAAGTTTGAAGGATCATTTTATTATTATTCGATTTTAACTATTCATTAGAATATTATTAGAAATAAGAAATTAATAAATATTATTAGAAGTAAGAAATTAATTATAAGGGCTACAGATGTAAGAATTAATAATCCTTGTAGCGAAAGAAATCCTGCTACGCCGCTTTGAAGCGCAGTAAGTGCTCCTATCTTTCGCGGAATGCAAGCAATGACGATAAAGGCTCGCCGTACTAGCGAGTGCTCTATAAAACGACATTATAATATAATTCACAAACCTTATTAATTTGAACCCTTTTCCGGGTTTATGCATTAACTATTATTGTGACAAATTATTGCCTAAATTAAAACGCACGTTAACATTTAAATATGTACCGCTAAAGGTAAAAGGGCACAATTGTAATATTTTATAAGAAGGCATCATAAGCTAAGGCTGATGAAGGAAGCTCCACTCGAACAGCACCGGCGGCTATTTATCTCTACCAACTCGCTAATCTCCAATAAACAATAGAGGATGACCACGATCGTCACTCCAAGAGACAAAGAGACGAGATTTCCCTTAACACCCCCGCCATACCGGACAAGACCACTTCGTCTTCGTCGCCAAGGGCAGTCACTCTTCTACCTTTTTACCTTTAAGACGTGCGCCGACTTTATCGAACTTCAAGTATTATTAATTCACTGTATTATTAATCCACTAGATTCTAATTTTCTGTAAGGAAAACAGGAGACACGATTTCTCTCCCGTAGAGAGGAGCGGAAAGTATTTCGCAATAAAATATATATATTATACAGAGAATAAGACCATACTAATTTTGGTGAGTGAATACTTATGCAATTACTGTATCTGATTTAGACGACGGATCACTAACCCCCTAATCCCCAGTAAACCCGGTGAACGCAGGGTGACTGAAAACTAGGGAAAGATTTGAATTTACAAGATTTAATAATTACATTGATTTATCCAGTTACGAAGTCTCGGTCGATAATCTAGATTACCCAGACGTAACAAAGAAATATATTTAGGAGGTAAAGTGTTGGCAAAAATTTCTAGTAGTTCATTAGATGATCAAAACTTAAAAACTTTTCGATTAAATTGTTTAGCTTTTTTTGTTGAAAGCGCTGGTCAAATTTATCAGCGATTTCCCTTACAAAAACTTAAATCCATCGCAGCTTTAAATTTTATGAATCCTGAAGTTATCAAAGGAAAAACTCTTACCTCAATTGCACACGTGTATCCTCATTTTCCATTATTAATAAAAGAAACTGATTACAACACTGTTGACCAGGAATGGAGACAATTAAGAGCTTATGCAAGGCAAGATGAGTTTGATATTCAATTATTATCTGTTAGTGAATGCTGGAAAAAAATTAGTATGCTTAAGAAAGGAGATGGCTCTCTGCTTTGTCCTAACTTGAGCAGTTTTGTAAAAAAAATATAAATATTACCTCACTCTAGTGCTAGT
>NW_011961464.1:0-2352 GCF_000949405.1 Vollenhovia emeryi
AATTTGCACACTTTCAACGAACATCGAAAAAATTAGATTTCGCTCATAAAGCTTCCTCTACGAGGAAGCCATGTGCAAATTTCTACTTTGCACACTTTACTTTACTTTCTTTTCTAATTACATATTATATTGTTCTTCAGTTTTTCTATCCAAATTTCATATATAATTAATTAAAATATGATTAATTAGTTCTTGAGTTATAGACATTTGAAATTTTTGGTATTAAAGAGAAACTTGCGATAGTTACAGCAACCACAGACATTTCTCAAAAACAATTCAAAAGCACATAACTCCGAAAGTACCTAACGAAAATATACTTTATTATAATGTTTTGGAAAGCTCTTGAGGTAAGCTATAAGAATATGTATTTAAAAGAAAGGGTTTCCATTTAAAAATTTCAAGGTGATCTTTACGTGGCCTTGAGGAAGCTGTTCAAGGTCATATTGATATTCCCAGGTAGAACATAAAACTCATAATGACGTCATAATGACGTCATCATGATTTAATTCATCACTTAAAAGTTACCCAAACAAAAATGATTGAAAAATGATTTAAAGAGGACACAAAGAATCATAGATTTTAAGTACATATTCAAACATATTGGTACTTTTTCGTTATAGTTAAAAGAGAGTTAAAAGAGATAATTAGAGAAGAATTTGTTAATTTTTATATTAATATGATGTACTTATATTATTCTAATATAACTGTCAGAATTTCAATTTTGAACTACTTCTATTTTTTGAAAATCATTTTCTGTTATGCACGCGCAGTTTTTTCAAGTTGCTTTCCCATTAAAAATAAATATTTTAGGTAAATGTTCACTATAGGGGAGTCAGCTCCGATGACCTTGACCTTGACATATGTTGTCAAGGTTACCCTCCTGAGTAACGCTCAGAAGGTTTTAGCCGTCGCTCGTTGTTTGTTAAAAAGTTATTAAAAAAACAATGTCGACCATTTATATGTAATTTTCAGACACAAATATTAAAAATTTTGAAAAATGTTTCAAACAAAAGTTGTAGATCTCTTTAAAATATATATTTTATGTCCTATTCATTTTTACTCTACGAGTGATAGTTTTCGAGAAAAATGATGGACTCTAAATCTTATATCTGTCCTCTCATCTAAGCATGCGCTTTGTAGTACATATACGATTCCATATGGATTTGCGACTTTTCACGTGAGGCGAGATCCACTCCACACCTCGGACGTAGTTTGGGTTAGGTTAGGTTATATCTTAACAAAGTGGAGCCCCCCGCAGGGGGGGCGGAACATACTGTCTCCCCGCATGTACTTCCGCCGTTGTACTGTTCCACATGGGTTTGCAACTTTCCACGTGAAGCGAGATCCACTCCACACCTCTGACATAGGGTGGGTAGGGTTATTTTTAACGAGGTGAAGCCTCCCCGAAGGGGGGCGGAACATACTGTCTCCACGCATACATTTTTCTACCTATATATAAGTCACTCCCCTCTACCAAATGTAGATGGAAAAATGTATGCGTGAAGACAGTGTGTTCCGCCCCCCCTTCGGGGGGGCTCCACTTCGTCAAAAATAACCCTACCCACCCTATGTCAGAGGTGTGGAGTGGATCTCGCTTCACGTGGAAAGTTGCAAACCCATGTGGAACAGTACAACAGCGGAAGTACATGCGTGGAGACAGTATGTTCCGCCCCCCCTGCGGGGGGCTCCACTTTGTTAAGATATAACCTAACCCAAACTACGTCCGAGGTGTGGAGTGGATCCTGCCTCACGTGAAAAGTCGCAAATCCATATGTAATCGTATATATACTACAAAGCATATGCTTAGATGAGAGGACAGATATAAGATTTAGAGTCCATCATTTTTCTCGAAAACTATCACTCGTAGAGTAAAAATGAATAGGACATAAAATATATATTTTAAAGAGATCTACAACTTTTGTTTGAAACATTTTTCAAAATTTTTAATATTTGTGTCTGAAAATTACATATAAATGGTCGACATTGTTTTTTTAATAACTTTTTAACAAACAACGAGCGACGGCTAAAACCTTTTGAGCGTTACTCAGGAGGGTAACCTTGACAACATATGTCAAGGTCAAGGTCATCGGAGCTGACTCCCCTATAGTGAACAATTACCATATTTTATTTTAATTTTTACATTATTGACACATGATCTCTTAAAGTACTACATTTTGTGTGCAATAATGTTTATTATTAGTTATTTATAATAATAATATGTATACTCGCTAATAATATGTATAATGCAATAAATTTCGTGTATCAATCAATTTGAGATAATATTCTTCTTTTTGGAGGTCATATTAAAATCACTATGATAGCATAAATAAGTCACCAAAACGTAGCCAAAAA
>NW_011961465.1:0-2352 GCF_000949405.1 Vollenhovia emeryi
CACCCGATCGCCATTAGGGGGGCAGTCCCACATAACCCGGGCCACTTAATGTAAAGTGGCCCGGGTATCCATAGAGGATTTCCACACGTAAAAAAAAGGTCGTGGTAGGAGGAACGGAACGGATGTGTAAAGGGTTCGGGAACACTCCCTTAAAAAGCGCCAATGTACTTCTCAGCAGAGAATAAATCACTACTACTACTACTACTACTACTACTACTACTACTACTACTACCTTCGGATGCTCGCGTATTAATGAAAACCCCTAGAAAGAATACATTGAAAATTGTTAAACCAGGACATTATTACCATTTTGGTTTGAATAATTGTATTAAAAAACTGTGTTCATTTGTAACGGTACAAAATTTACAACAAATAGAAGTTTATATAAATATTGATGGTATACCACTCTTTAAAAGCTCGAATCAGCAATTGTGGCCAATACTATGTAGTTTGGTTGACATTCATAATAAAGTAGGTATTGTAGGTGTACTATATAGTATATCACAGAGAAAAAAAGCCGGACGATGCAAATGTATTTTTAAAAGATTTTATCACCGAAGTTGTCGATCTATCAACACATGGCATCATAATAAATAGAGAAAACGAAAGATTTAATTATCCCTTTAAAATTAAAGGTTTTATTTGTGATACACCTGCTAAGGCATTTATTAAATTTACGAAGGTACCGGTTAATAACATACCGGTTACTATTCATGTACAAAATGTGTTATAGAAGATTATATAAATGGTAGAGTTTGTTTCTCGAATTTAGATAAATTCTGTAATAGAACCGATTTCGATTTTAGATCAAAATCTCAAGAAGAACACTATATAAATTCAAAAACTTCAAACCCTGAATTAATCAAACATTTAGACATGATTAATGACTTTCCTGTAGAGTCGATGCATTTAATTGATCTAGGTGTTACAAGAACTTGAGTGAATATGTGGTGTACTGGTAAACCATCAATAAAATTATCTTCTGCACAAATTTCAGAAATTTCTTGTTTATTAAAAAATCTAATTAAAAATATTCCATCAGAATTTAATCGTCAACCGAGATTATTAGAAGAAAGTAGAAGATGGAAAGCTACAGAATTTAGACAATTTTTATTATACACAGGTCCTGTTGTTTTAAAATCTGTACTTAATCGTGACAATTATCTCAATTTTATGTCTTTGAATGTAGCTGTCACTATTTTATCATCTCCTTATCATGTTAGATATTTAAATTGTGCTAATACTCTTTTCCATTATTTTATAAAAACTTACATAATTTTGTATGGCAAAGACAATTGTTCTATTAATGTTCATAATTTATTACATTTATGCGATGATGTAAAAAAATTTGGAATTTTACAAGAATACAGTGCCTATCCCTTTGAAAATTATATGCAAAAGATAAAAGGATACATTTGAAAAAAAGATAAACCGTTACAACAAATAATAAATTGGATATATGAAGAAAACTTTGTTGAATTAAATGAAGAAAATAAATTGAATTCAAAACCTAAATTATTCAATAAACACAATAATGGACCTTTAGATCAATGTTTGTATACTAATCAGTGGGAAAAAATAGTGTTTCCTACATTTACTTTGAAAATAAAACAACCGGATAATTATTGTTGTTTAAATAACGGTAACATTATTTTAATTAAAAATATTGCTAGTAATAATGAAAATACAGTAATAATTGGAAATAAATATAAATCAACAAACGATTTTTATAATGACCCATGTACTCGTAAATCTTCTGATTTAGGTATATTTTAGTAGAAAACGTTGATAACGGTCTTCAAAGTTGGCCCATCAATGAAATATCACATAAATGTATAAAATTACACGGCTTCCGTTTCCGGTGACGAAAACGTGTGGATGTATGAGAGTGTGATTGTGAGAATAAAGGTAAAATAGAGAGGCAGTGGAGTAGAGCTAGAGAAAAGAAGAGTGGGGAGACGTGGGAAAGGGTTGAGAGAGGCGGGGCAAGTGGAGGCGAGGAGTGCGAGCGAGAAGGAGAGGTACGGTGGAGAGAGAAGCGGGAAAAGAAAGGTAGGTTAAGAGGCGAGAGTGACAGGCGGCATAGAGTAGGCAGTGAGATAGAGTGGACAGTGGGAGGGAAGAGTAGAGGGAGGCAGGGAATAGGGAAGGTAGATAGAGGGGTAAGCGCATAGGAAAAGTAGATAAGCGTAGGTAGAGAAGAAAAGAGAGTAGAATAGAAAGGAGTATAGAATGGAAGAAGAGAAGAAAGAGGGAGAGGGAGTAAAGGAGGGAGGGAAAGGAAAGGTAGGGCGACCAAAGAATGTAGAGCTACTAGGCAGGGAGAGGGCGAACAGCGTGCCAATAGTAGAG
>NW_011961466.1:0-2352 GCF_000949405.1 Vollenhovia emeryi
ATAGAAGAAATCTCTGTATCAAAAACACCCAGCATTCATTCTGATAGAATTCACCGTTCTACAAGTATTTCTCCAGATAGAATTTTTAATTCACCAACAAAGAAGCGACTACGAAAAGCACACAAACAGGAAATGTCAACTTTGAAAAGAAAACTGGCTATCAGCACTTATAAGCAACGAACCGCACAAAACAAGCTTAAGTCAATACGACACATGTTCAAGGAATTGTCAAAGAAAAATCTTCTTACAGAAGAAGAACTCAATGTACTGCAGGATTTTGATGCAGGTACGAAAGAACTTATTAAACGAGAAATACGAAAACGAAAAAAATTACGTGTACCAAAAATGTATGAACCTAACATACGCAAGTTTGCTTTAACTTTACATTATTATTCTCCACGAGCATATAACTATGTTCGTTCTAAATTTTATAATTGTTTGCCACATTCTAAAACCATATCAAAATGGTACCGTTCGTTTAGTGGAGAACCGGGCATAAATTCTGAAGCGTTAGCGGCTATACGTAAATTTGCTGATTCCATTTCGTATAAATTAATAGGTACACTAATATTTGATGAAATGGCTATACGCCAACATCTTGATTATTGTCAGGGTAAATTCATAGGTTATGTAGATTACGGCAATGATATCGAATGTGATAAAACTAAACTTGCTAAAGAAGCGTTAGTATTTTGCGTCGTGTGCATTAATGCATATTGGAAGTTACCTATTGCGTATTATTTAGTTAATGGCGTAAGTACCGAGCAAAAAGGCAATTTAGTAACACAATGTTTAACAGCTGTTGAGGAAGCAGGATTGTTAATTATTTCAATAACATGTGATGGTTTATCATCGAACATAAGCATGCTACAAAGACTTGGATGTAATTTTGACACACAGCAATTGATGTTTCAGCCGTGGTTTAAACATCCAGCTAATGACAGCTATGTGTATGCATTTCTGGATCCGTGCCATATGGTGAAATTAGTACGAAATGTACTAGGTACCGTAAAAGAACTGTATGACAAAGCTGGAAACATAATTAAATGGAAACATGTTGAAGCATTGCACGAGTTACAAAATGCAGAAGGCCTTCATTTAGCAAATAAATTAACGACTAAACATGTACAATATCACAATAACAAAATGAAAGTAAAATTAGCAACACAGTTATTAAGTTATTCCGTGGCTAATGCTATGTCAATATGTAAAGATAAATTACAATTATCGGAGTTTAAAGATTGTTCTCCAACTATAAAATTCATAACTCTATTCAATGATCTCTTCGATATATTTAACTCCAAAAATTTAAGACAACATGGTTTCAAAAAGCCTATACATAGCAATAATTATGTTCAAATTGATCAAAAACTTCAAGAATGTACAGATTATATCAAATCATTGTCAATTGTAAAAGATCGTAGAAATGTACTTAAGTCCAAAGTAAAAACTGGATTCCTCGGATTTTTAATAAATATTAAAAGTTTGTTACACATGTACAAATTTGTATGCATTGATAACGATTTTATTAAGTACATTCCTACGTATAAATTGAGTCAGGATCATCTTGAATTAATTTTTAGTAATTTGAGATCTCATCATGGATATAATAATAATCCCACTGTTCAACACTTCAAATCTGCGTATAAAAAATTAATTGTACACACGGAATTACAAGATAAAAATAGTGGCAATTGTATACCATTGGAAGACATTACAATACTGAACGTGTCATCTGCACAGCCAATTAATATCATAAATGCAACTACAGATACAGTTTCACAAACACAGTGGCGTGATATTTTTCATATTGAACAGAATAGCGACCATGATTATTTATTACAAACACAATATTCATGTTCTATTACAGAATACAAAATGGAAGTTATTAATTATATAGCAGGATATATATTAAAAAAACTTACGAAAACATTACATTGTGCTGTATGTCTCGACACTTTAATAGGAAAATCCACAGATACACATGTCAACTTAATAAATATAAAAAATAAAGGTCCATTATTATATCCATCACGAGATCTTATATATATTTGTAAAATAACAGAAAAAGCTATAAATAATTTCACGTATACAAATAAAACTTTCGAACACTTTAATATACATAATTTCACATGTACAGTAATGCAAGAGTTCATACATGATAATAATATGTTTGTAAAATTAAAGGAACACATCAATGATCAAACTTTTTTTACCAACCATAGAAATAATTTGTTACGTGGTGTTATTATGTTATATTCCAAAGTAAGACTGTCACATCATATAAAGACAAAACAATTGAGTGAAAGACACAAGTATAATAAGCTTATATTATTTAAAGGTCAATAAAAT
>NW_011961467.1:0-2353 GCF_000949405.1 Vollenhovia emeryi
TGTTGGGGAGGGGAGGGAGGAGAGGGGGTGAGGAGAGTTGGGGTTGGAAGGGGCGGGAGGGGGTGGGGCGCGCGCAGCGCGCCGTGCTAAAGACACTTGCAACTGGTTCGTTAAAAAGATATAAGATTTAGACTCCATCATGTTTCTCGAAAACTATTACTCAAAGACACTTATACATTCTTTGAATTGTATATGGTGTCAGAAACTTTCCACGTGAGGCCTACTCCTAAACGTACATGATATCGTGAACTACATAGCATTTGCAAAACTTCTTTTCTCCATAACTTTTTAATGAACAACGAGCAACGGCTAAAACCTTCTGAAGGTCACTCAGTAAGGTGACCTTGACAACATATGCCAAGGTCAAGGTCATTGGGGCTGGGTCCGTGTTTGTAAAGTTTTACCATAACATTCGGTGAACATTCTCGCTGGCATATTCATGGAATATTTTTTCAAGAATATCTAAGGAACATTCTGAGAATAATTTAATAAAATACGTTCTGAAAGGAATATTTATGAAACACTCCATAAAGGTTTGCTTCGTATATCTCCACTGTCACATCAGTGACATTCTCAAGGAATATTCTACAGTACAATACAGCAGAAGTTTGTATGCTTATATAGTTTATATGTAACACAAAAAGATACAATTAAAAAGTTTTTATACTAGTAAGTGTTAGTAAAAGTACTATATATATAGGATGTATCTGAATGGTCTGTACTTATGAACTTGCAACTTTTCCGTAAGAACAAAATTTGCGCATACGTTTCTCTTTCGAATGAATTAAAAAATCAAGCTGCTGTTATGTCCGTGGCAAAACCAAGGTGTAAATAAACACAGTTTGTAACTCCTATGCGATTTGACGTGAAAATTTCTCCAACCGTTGCAGGAAACTTTCGAACTGTCGTAACTCCAGAAGGAAGCGTTTCTGACCCTATGTTCATGGGACATTTCTGCTTGTTTAGGTCCCTGATACTTATATTCCCGAAATTTGTACAGACCATTCAGATACACCCTACATTTACCTCTTTATCCTAAAAATAGACATTATATTAATTTTTTAATATTTTATTAAAAATATATTTTATATAATAAAAGCACACGCGCGAGAACATGCAACGAAATGTTCTATTAATATTTAGTTGGAACATCGGCGGAACTTTCCCCAGTTGACATATTGATATTTTATGAATATTCCTGGAATGTTTCATTGAAATATTTAAATGTTCCATTCATGTTCCATGCAACAGTGACGGCATAAGACAATGTTTGTTCCAAGTACATTCCACTGAAATGTTTCAAACATATTTTACGTTGTGCCAAATGGAGATACCAGCAATGTTCCATGGAATATGAATGGAACATTTAAATATTTCAATGAAACATTCCAGGAATATTCATAAAATATCAATATGCTAATTGGGAAAGGCGAAACTTTTAGTGAATACTTCCACGAGAAAATGATATTGGCGAACTGCGTGCACGTTAGTGCCGAGGACATGATGGACTATCTCATAGACGGAATTCCGGACGCGTTGTTTCGCGATCAGGCGTAGAGTTAAAGATTCGATTCGGCAGCCTCTTTACGAAGAGTATTCGATAAGGTGACATTACGAGGGAAACAATCCGGCAAATCCAGTGACGAAGAATATCCCAAGAAGCAGACGATCCCGAAGGAAGCGTGTAGCGTGACGAAATCTCGACGTAGCAAGTACCAAAAGGAAGTGGCTGTGAACGGGATTGGAACCACTGCGTTGATAGACACCGGCAACAACATGACCTTATTGCGGGCGGATAAGTATATTGTTGGGCGCACCACCGCGCCGTTACAGCGCAGTGAAATACGTTTTCGCGGAATAGGTTCGACAAATAACACGACGCTAGGTAGATTCCACGCGACTATCGATATTGACGATCACCAATTCGAAATAGATATCAACGTAGTTTCCGATGATATTATGCAACACGAGTTATTAATCGGTACGGACTTTCTAAGCGGTGCAGTATTGACGATAACAGAGGGGAAAATATCGATCGTGAGAGCGGAAAAAGCAGCGCGAAAACTTGACGATATACCCGAAATTTTAAGTATCGATTACGACTGTAAAGTAAAGGAAGTCGATGTATCGTATGTCACAAATAAGGAACACAGGCGCGAAGTCGAAAAAATGATCGAGGCATATAAAGCGGTTAAAACACGCGTAGATGTCAAAATGACAATTACAGTTAAAGACGATCAGCCCGTGTATCAGCGAGCACGACGATTGTCTCCGTCGGAAAAGGACGAGGGGGAAACCGCTGACCAAAATCTTGTACACCAATGCCCACTAATGCCCAGTGGGCATTACTAAC
>NW_011961468.1:0-2353 GCF_000949405.1 Vollenhovia emeryi
ATTTTTCTAAGGCATGACGCGCCAACTCGAGCATTACAGCCAACATTTGACGGCCCACATGAAGTACTCGCAAAAACAGAAAAAACCTACAAGTTACGGATAAACGGAAAAAACGTTCACGTAACAATAGACAGACTCAAACCAGCGTATATGATGGCAGATTCTAACGATACCAAAAACGCACCTGTTACGCAACCGGCCACGTCGGTCACACAACCCGCCGTTCCAACAGAAATAAGGACAAAAAGCGGAAGGATATCACACAAGACAGTGCGTTTCCGACCAAAAATCAACGAAGGGGGTAATGTGGCGGCTTACGGCAGCCACAGGGCGCCGCGCCGTAAGGCACGCGCCTGCATGCCGCGGAGTACGGTAGTTCGCGGCGCTACCGATAGGTGGCGAGGCGCGTGGGCGACGAACCTGCGATCAAGATTTGGTCAACCATAGGATAAAAGCAGGACCCCCGCAGCGAATTTTTAATCAGATTTTCGGCGCTAGTCGCCGAAAAGGGAGCCTCCGAGCGCCAGTCGCCCAAGGATCCTACGAGAGCGCAAGACGCCCAACGCAGAAGAGCGCCAGTCGCCAGCGAAGACCTCCGAGCGCTAGCCGCTCCTACGGCGCCAGTCGCCCACCGGGAAGCGCCAGCCGCTTCACCAGGCGTCAACCGCCTTCCTCCGAGCGCTAGCCGCTCCTACGGCGCCAGTCGCCCACCGGGAAGCGCCAGCCGCTACACCAGGCGTCAACCGCCTTCCTTCGAGCGCTAGCCGCTCCTACGGCGCCAGTCGCCCACCGGGAAGCGCCAGCCGCTTTGTCAGGCGTCCACCGCCTTCTTTCGAGCGCTAGCCGCTCCTTCAGGCGCCAGTCGCCTTCCCGGAAGCGTCAACCGCTTCAGCGGAGCGCCAGCCGCTCCTTCCCACGCCGGACGCTGCACCGGGCGCTAGTCGCCTCCCTCAGGCGCTTGACGCCAGACACCACGGGGTCTCCAAACAAGGCCCCGGCGCAGGACGCCGCAACGCCTGCCGACTCCTCGGGGACTCTCGCGGACACCACCGACATTCGCAAGGCGGTAAAGTCCAGGAGCCGGGCAAACAAGGAGAACCGGGAGCCCCGTCCCCACAAGGGAAGCAAGTCCCGGAGCAGGGACCACAAGGGAGACCGGCCTCCGCGTCCTCCACTCCAGGAGGAACTGATCCCACTGCGGAAACGGACGCAGCCGCTGCCTGTACACCTCCAGGCCAAGCGTCCCAGGGCGGATGCACCCACGGATTGCCGACCAGGCGCACCGGAACCGGACCCGCGGCGAGACCAGCCGGAACGACCCCGGACACCGAGAGTGTCTTAGTCGGGCACGACGACTCCGACCACGAGTGCACACCTCGCCGAGCGTACCTCGCCGACGCAGGGACACAAACGACGCAGAAGACGTTTCGGGACGCTGCAACCCAAGCGAAGTTCAGGGGTGGTCGACACCCAAGATGTAAGAAACTCAAATAAAATGACACAGTAACTTCGAACCTAGCGTCCGTAATATTACCTGTCACTACCCTTCCTCTTGCGGTCACCCACTGCGTAAAGCGTAGTAAATAAGACGAGCGAACAGGCTAAGCGGAGCCTAAAGTAAACTACAATTACATCTTACAATCGAGTGAAGAATATTTCTTTTGTGACGTTAATGTATCCTATCGGATTTACTAAGAATGTGTAACAGGGGGAGGGGTGTCAAAAGTATATATGTTATTACATAGCAGTATTATACTTATAAGTATAAAATATTACCAATTTCGTCTTCATTTGAATCGCTGTCATCTATTGTATTTTGCTCCCTATACCGATTATTTTCCGTTTCCAATAAACGTCTTCTCACGCTTTCATTACTTGTACTTGCTAAAAATATAATGGGAGGACGTTGATTATAAATCTCTCCTTGTGTATTTTATTTTATGTTTTTAGTTCTTCAATATTGTATTCTCTTTTTGTATAACCGCTGATTATTAGAATATTCATCAGAGATAATAGTTTTATTGTTTCCTGTATTGCATGTTATGTTAGAGTGTAATTAATTTGCATTTTTTTTATTTTCAGAAAATACACATTATTCTCTTTATAATTGTATTATCATATTCTTATTTTCGAAAATATTTATGGTCTTGAAAACATGTAATGAATACTCATTGTCTGTTAATATAATTAGAATACTCTTTTCATATCGAAACACTTGTGTAATAACATGTAACAATTTGTTCACAATATCCATAAAAACAGTATTTGTACCCGGGAAAAAATTTTCCATATATCATCATATATTTAATAATATTATATTTTAAATTTGTCTTTATATGGCTACTTATACAGG
>NW_011961469.1:0-2353 GCF_000949405.1 Vollenhovia emeryi
ATTAACTTAACACTTGCGAGTCAACTAATAAGAAGAGGTTACCTATTGTACCATTATGCCCCACGGCCTAATGTCCCGTTATGCCCCCAAATGTACCTTTACACTAAATAAATACAAAATATCATTGATAATCAATATCTGTGCAGAAATACTTTACTAAAGTGACTAGAAAAGATTGTTGAATAGCGTAAAATTACTTATGGTAATAAAAAATAGAATTTTATCATTGTTATCTCATGTTGATCTATCAACGAAATTATAAGCGAGTCACGGAGAGTGCAGCGAACGCATTAAACAATTTATAGCATTTCTCAGTTAAAAATAACATGACAACTGATAACAGCATGCGATAAGGATCATCTAATAGCAATAATTGCAAAATATTTCAATACATAACAGCACTTCTGTAAAAAGTTATAGATCATATCCCATTATGCCCCGCCGTTCCGTTATGCCCCGGGTTCCCCTACTTAGAAGTTCAGAACTTGAACCGTCAGAAATTGCCGATGTACAGTAACTTTTTAGCAATTATCAAATTATTGATACAAAAGGTAGGTTACAAGAAGCAGCTCTTCGACTACCTCGAGAATTATAAGGTACGCACGGTAAATGTGCGATAAAATATAAAATAACTTTCTGAATATAAACTAACGAAATTTTTAATGATCGCTTTGAGTCCAACCGTACGTAAATATGTGCAGCTCGCAATAAATTCAATACCGAATTGCGCCGTTCCCGTATGTCTCGTCGAAAATAAGCGTTCCTTTTCAATCTTGAGGGATGTCATTCCACTTTAACGGCCAAAAACTATGTTTATCTTTAACAATTTTTTTCACAGCAAATACACCATGCAATGAATTTAATCTTTTTGAGATTTATTAGGGCACTCTTCAATAACACAAAAAACTTTATTTCATTGTACGGTGTATTTACTGTGAAAAAAATTGTTAAAGGTGCTTGCATTGTTTTTGGGCCGTTAAAGTGAAATGACCCCTTAATTCACCCCGTTCTCCATCCGTTTCTAGAGGGACAGTTGGAAAGAGTTAAACCAAGAATTAAACAATAATATTACAACAATAAGATTAAAGTCAGTTTCTCGTCGGGGATTTGGCATCGAACGAATACGAGACGCCCGGCGAGAAATGACTGGTCGATCGATGTTGAAACGATGTTGAATCGTTGAATGGCCATCGACACCGTCGAATTGACGTCGATTCGGCAACGATCGACGAATTCGCACGACGGACGTGAGAGAAATGCGAATTGTGTCCACTCGCTCGCGCGTCTCGAGCTTCTTCCTCGAATATTTACTTACTGCCCGAGTCCTTAGTCAAGAAACAATTCTGGCCATATGAACCTCACCTCTCGACAATTCCATCGACGCTCGACGTATCGCAAGCGACGCCCGGATTTCTGAAAAATGCAACAGAGGCGTAATATTAATAATTCACGCGCCGCGTCTAATGGAAGACGCGCCAGTCGCTACGGTTCGCTTCCCAGCGAGAAATGACTCGTCGATTGATGTCAAAACGATGTCAAATCGACGTCAATACCTTTTTTGACGTCAATACCGTTAAATCGACGTCAATACCGTTAAATCGGTGTAGATTCGACATTAATTTGAAAGTGTCGACGTCAACGCGACATCGCTTCGACGTCGATCGACGACTCGTTTCTCACCGGGTTGGAGAAACGTACATACTTCGCATCGTTTTCGCGTACCTACCGGCATTCGTGATCCTCGTCCGACGCCGTTGTCCTAACGCGTCGCGATAGACAGGAAAGCTCGCGATACGCACGGCTGGCGCGCGTCCCGACGTCCCGATCGGCGTCCCCGGTAGAAATCCGGGCTTATCGCGCGTCCTCTTGAACAAAATCCGCGCTCGTTCGCTGGAAGATCGCGTTCCACAGCGACGCGACGCGCAGCCGCCGCGCGCCGATGAAACTGTCATGGCGCCGCCGCGCCGGTAAAAAAACGCGCGAAACGCCGAGGTTGAAGTAACTTGAGATACGAGTAATTTGCGGAAGGAATTAGACTCTCCGCACACTTGTCAGCGAACAACGACGATTATCGATAGTTCCTTACGTGGTTTCTATAGAAATATTTAACATGTAAGCGTGTATGAAGGAAGGGAGAGTTTCGGTTCGAATTTCAACTTGGCGCGTGAATTTTTGCCTGTGTCCAGCAGAAGTTTGCGCTTGCTAAGCGCTTTGCGTTCATTGGATTATACTTTCAGATCTGTGCTGAAATAGAGCTATTCTTCTAGATCTATCCAATCAGCATAAAGCGCTTATTCTTAGCTAACTTCGGCAGAACACAGCCTTTGAGTACGTTAGGGTGTGTTCAGTTTCC
>NW_011961470.1:0-2354 GCF_000949405.1 Vollenhovia emeryi
GATAACCTATAAGAATATGTAACGAGAAATAGTAGGTTCCATTTAAGAAATTGAAGGTAACCTTCATGTGACCTTCAAATTACTCTTCAAGGTCAAACCTATGGTACCATCTTATGTCCCCCTCGAAACCATACAACTTTTGTCTGAAACATTTTTTCATATCTCTTTTAGTTTTTTAAAAAATCGACTGTATAAATTAAAATGGCCCACCCTGTATATGTGTATACATATATATATTAAATTAAAAATTAATTCTTTCTCTGTATATCATATATATGAAACTAGCAAGTTATAAATCAATTCACTATGAATGTCATCCCATAAATTAATATAAATATATAAGTTGCTGGTTTCATATATTATATGTCATTTTGAAAATCAATAAATCCGATCCTACGAGGACAGTAGTAGTATCGTCGAAAAATTTTACGAAAGCAGTGAAGGGAAGAGGAAGAGTACGTATATAGACAGAAAATGAGTTTGGAACGAGAGAGAGAAAAGAAAATCGAACGAAAGCGTAGGAGACAATCACGACGTAAACATAGAACGGAGGAAGAAATCAACTATGAGAGAGATTGCGAAAGTCAGATTAGTCTACAAGATGAAGAAGACGTTAATCATCACAGAAAACAAAAAATAAGATGTTAAAAAATATATGTTAATCATTTCTAATCAAAATATAAAATTTTTTTAATATAAATTTATTATACAAGATATTTTTGTGTAGATATTATTCGCAAAGAGAGCCTTTGTTTAGAACTTCGAGAAGTGGTGATTTGAAAAGAGGACGTGGATGGAGAGGAGGAGGGTGGAGAGGAGCAGGCTGTAGAGGAAGAGGCTGGAGAGGAGGAGGCTGGAGAGGAAGAGGTTGGACAGGAGGAGGTTGGAGAGAAGCTGGCTGGAGAGGAAGAGGTTGGACAGGAAGAGGCTGGAGAGCAAATGAATCAAGCAGAAAAGGCTGGAGATGAGGTGAATCAAGAGGAGATAACTGGAGAGGAGGTGAATGGAGAGGAAGAGGATGGACAGGAGGTGAAGGCAGGGGAAGAGGATGGAGAGGCAGTGGATATAGAGAAGAAATCGGTTCCAGAGGATATAATAGACATTCTCAACGATTTTATAGGCCCTGCTTATCTTTTATTAATATAGAATTTATATGTATAATTTTTTTTAACATGTTATTTATGATTTTTTAAATTATTCAATTTATATAATTTAAAAAAAATTTCAGTTATAGATTAAATAAATTTAAATAATTACATAATAATATTATAATAAAAATCTATTGTTATTTTAAAAAAATTAATTTAATTAAATAATTTATTTAATTAAATAAAAACAATGAAATGAAATTTAAAATTTTTCATTAGAGAAAGCTAACGATAGCGTGACAAAGAGCGAGAGTGAGCGAGAGAAAACGAAATAGTGAGAGAGAGACAACGAGAGAGTGAGCAAGAGAGAGAGAGCGATAGAATGAGCGTTATATAGCGAGAGAGCGAGAGCGCGAGAGAGAGAGGAAGTTAGCCTTAGCGAAAGAGTGAGAACGAGAATGCGATTGCGAAAGCAAGAGTGACAGCGCGATTCAGAAATTGCAAGAGAGAGAGAGAGAGAGAGAGAGAGAGAGAGAGAGGGAGAGGGAGAGGGAGAGGGAGAGAGAGATAGAAAAAGAGAGTTTGGACTGATTTTCAAAATATTTCTACGCGATTTGCGTAATAATTACTGACGGTCCTGAAGGATACTATCTGTGTGTGTGTGTATGCGTGTGCGTGCAATTGCGCGTGCGTGCGTGCGTGAGTGCGTGCGTGCGTGAATGGGTGAGCGCGCGTGTGTGTGTTGTATATGTCACGCAATTAAATGGAACATCAGGGGTGGTGTTCAAATGCTATCTTGGAAATTTTAAAAGTCTTTCAGGGATAATGCAAGAAGTACCGTAACTTTCAAACCTCATAACTCCAAAAGTACTTAACGAAAACATACTTTATTAAAGCGTTTTGGAAAGCTGTTGAAATAAGCTACAAGAATATGTAATGAAAAAGGAGGGTTCCATATAAAAATTTCAAGGTGATCTCTAGCAAACCTGGATAAAGCTATTCAAGGTCATACTGATATTACTATTATATGCGCCAGAAAAAACGATACAACATTAGTTCTATAACAGTTTTTTCTCATCTATAACAGTTTTTTCTATCATGTATATTTTCAAAAAGTTATTCATGGAATTAAAAGTACCGTAAATTTCAGACCTAATAACTCAAAAAGTACTTAACGAAAACATACTTTATTATAGCGTTTTGGAAAGTTGTTGAAATAAGCTACAAAAATATTTAATGAAAAAAGAGGGTTCCATATAAAAATTT
>NW_011961471.1:0-2354 GCF_000949405.1 Vollenhovia emeryi
TATAGAAAATATAAGAGATTTAGAAATTTACTGCTCACCAGTGATGTCGAACGTTTTATTTATATTTCACTCTTAGCTTAGCTAATTGTTTTGGTGATACGTAATCTCAAATAGCCTAAACCTTAACCTGAACCTGAACGCTATATTAAACATCAAAACGTTAGCTACTGGCATATTGCACGCATTAATTTGATGATAACTTTACACTGGAGACAACAGCTATCCAGAACAGCTCCAGATGAGGTTAAATAATATAATCGGATGGCAAGAAGAAAAGAATATCGAGCGCTCGTACTTCCCTTCCACTTCGACTTGCGATGGGCCGCTTTATATTACTGTACAGTATACAATGGGAAACTGGCTTCCCCATTATTCCGACAATTTAGCCTAACGTACAAAAAATAAGCATTAATGTATAGCAAAATAAACATTAGTTTCAATATAAGAAAACAATCCGTTACGATAAACTCACCAGTGCCATATCCGTCCAAACTTGAGTTACGATTTCTGCATGTTTGCCTGACAGGCGACACAAACGAAGTCTCAAGAAGATCATGTTGCGGTTAAATTAACCTAACTCTTCGGATAGATAATTGCAAATAAACGAATATGAAACGCTTTCGATTTCCTTTCACGTCGACTTGCAATCGTCTTTGTATGACTGTACAGTATACAAGAGGGACGTCCCTTTATTCCGACAATTTAGCCCAATGTTCAAAAAATAAGCATTAACGTACAAGAAAATAAACGTTAGATTTGATATAAGAAATGAATCCGTTACGTAAACTCACCAGTGCCATATCCGTCCAAACTTGAGTTACGATCTCCGCATGTTTGCTTGTCGTGCGACACAACTGCAGTCACAAGATCTTGTTGAGATTAAATAATTTTTTACAGATGGCAAAGATGAAATTCACGCTTTCGAATTCTTTTCACCTCGACTTGCAATTGGCCTTGTATGACTACAGTATACAAAGGGAAACGTCCCTTTATTCCGACAATTTAGCCTAATGTACAAAAATTAAACATTAACGTATAAGAAAATAAACGTTAGATTTGATATAAAAAATGAATCCGTTACGATAAACTCACCAGTGCCATCCGTCCAAACTTGAGTTACGATCTCTGCATGTTTGTCTGACAGGCGACACAAACGAAGTCTCAAGAAGATCATGTTGCGGTTAAATTAACCTAACTCTTCGGATAGATAATTGCAAATAAAAGAATATGAAGCGCTTTCGATTTCCTTTCACGTCGACTTGCAATCGTTTTTGTATGACTGTACAGTATACAAGAGGGACGTCCCTTTATTCCGACAATTTAGCCCAATGTTCAAAAAATAAGCATTAACGTACAAGAAAATAAACGTTAGATTTGATATAAAAAATGAATCCGTTATGATAAACTCACCAGTGCCATATCCGTCCAAACTTGAGTTACGATATCTGCATGTTTGCTTGTCGTGCGACACAAATGCAGTCTCAACAAGATCTTGTTACGGTTAAATTAACCTAACGTGCAATTGTCTTTGTATGACTGTACAGTATACAACGGAAAACGTCCCTTTATTCCGACAATTTAGCCTAATGTACAAAAAATAAACATTAACGTATATGAAAATAAACGTTAGATTTGATATGTATAAGTGTATTTATTTCAGCTTACAGCCAAGAAATGGGCTTGGTTTACAATTAATCCTTAATCCACTCATCCATCCATACTTGTTCTCGCCTATTCCTATTTACATTTTTATTTACATCTACCTAAATCTATTTTTACAATGTTCCTTTCACTTTTTGCTCTTCTTCTTCCCACCTTCTCTCCCTTACATACCTCTCCCTCTCCTTCCATAACCTTTTTAGTAACCTCTCTTTTTCTTTACCTAATTCCTCGTTACAGAGCTTATCTATCCTTTCTCCCGTATTTCTGCCTAAATTAATAAACCAGTCTTTGACTATCTTACATTCTCCCACATAGTGTTCCAAATTATCTCTGCCCTCTTTGCAAAATTTGCATCTCCAGTCCACCTCCTCTAACCAGTATTTATTCGCCTCCTCCATATTTCCACATCTCAATCTAATCAATGCTCTGATTCCATCTCCTAATAAAACCTTCTCGGTATTCTCCTTTAATAAATATTTAGGTTTCCCGTAAACTGCCCCTATCTTCATATATCTTTTATTAAACCTCGAATTTTTTACTTTGCTATCTATAATTTGTTCTTGAATGTCTTGTTCCCTTTCTCTAACCCTACTCTCCATGTCCACACCATCCCTTCTCAAAATTCTTACCGCCTCCAGTCCCCACGTTAGATTTGATATAAAAAATGAATCCGTTACGATAAACTCACCAGA
>NW_011961472.1:0-2354 GCF_000949405.1 Vollenhovia emeryi
CAGGGAGAAATAGGAAAAGACGGACCAATAGCATACGCGAGTCGAGTCTTAAATAAAGCCGAACAAAATTATAGCACTACAGAAAAAGAATTGTTAGCCATAGTATGGGCGGTCAAACACTTTCGACCGTACCTATACGGAACGAAATTCACGATAGTCACAGACCACAAATCTCTAGTGTGGCTATTTAGTGTAAACGATCCAGGATCGCGCTTAATAAGGTGGCGATTAAAATTAGAGGAGTACGACTACGTAATCGTACACAAGGCAGGTGCGATAAACAAAAATGCTGACGCGCTCAGTCGACACGTTGCTGACGTGAACACCGTCGAAGAGACAGACACGACGACGGAACGCGAATACTCAGAAGAGGAAAAGAAGAAAATACTGTATGAATACCATGATGCGCCTGTGGGAGGACATCAAGGAGTAGAACGTACAATACGAAGAATTCGGTTGACTCATAATTGGAAAGGGTTAACGAAGGATGTGGAAGAGCACATCTCAAAATGCGAAAAGTGTCAGAAAAATAAATTGTCACGAAGAATAAAGGTACCACTGGTGATAACAGACACGCCAGATAGGCCATTCGAAAAATGTGCCTTAGATATAGTAGGACCGTTGACAACGACTACTCAGGGAAACAAATACTTACTGACGTTCCAAGACAGTCTAACGAAATTTAGTAAGGCAATCCCCATACCGAATCAGGAAGCAGTCACGGTCGCAAAAATGTTCGTAACTAGAATAATTTTAGAACACGGCATACCCGAAAAGGTACTGACCGATCAAGGTACCAATTTCCTAAGCGACGTATTCAAGAATACGTGCAAGTTATTAAAAATAAAAAAGATCCAGACGACGGCTTACCACCCTGAAAGCAATGGAGCTCTGGAAAGATCGCATCGTACTATTGCAGAGTACCTGCGACACTACATAGACGAGGATCAAAGTGATTGGGATGAATGGATCCCGTACGCAATGTTTACATATAACACGACGCCGCATAGCGCGACAGGATACACTCCGCACGAACTGATATACGGGCACCAAGCGACTCTACCTACGGCCCTGACTCAACCGCCGCGACCGACGTACTCATACGACGACTACGCACAAGAATTACGCGAGAGAATGCGAGCAACGCAACAGGCGGCGAAGGAACAAGTAATAATCAATAAAGAAAAGGCGAAAGCTCAATATGATAAACGAACTAAAACGGCAAAGTTTAACGTAGGGGAAAGAGTACTCCTACACGACGAAACCGTAAGGAGAGGACGCTCGAAAAAACTAGATTCTAAATGGATAGGTCCGTACGTAATAACAGAAAAGCACTCGGAAGTAAATTACACTATAAAAATGGGGCGAAGGAGCCTACGAGTGCACGTAAACCGCCTGAAACCCTTTGTAGAATATTAGTCGCAATAATTCGACAAACAAGGGGGGAAGGGACAGGAAGAAAAGATAGAAGAAAGGATAAATAAATAAAAGAAACATTTCATGGAAAAGGTTATGTATAATTAATAAAATAAAAATATGTGTATAAAAGACTATGTATAATTAATAAAATAAAAATATGTGTATGAAAGTAAAACATAGATGAATACACATAAGTAGATATATATGTGAATAACGAGGACGGGCCCAAGAGGAGTGAAAAACCGCCCCACCGTCACCGCCACGTCAGGCCGATGAGCCAGCATCTGCAAAAAGGACAAAAAAAAAGAATTTTAAATGAAACGTAACGCGAACATAAAGATAACAGTGGCTGAAGACAAAACACTTACCTCACTGGAAATAAACCCAGCGGGCCCCCGAAGCGACGTGGAGGGACACCCACAGTGACCCCTCGCGATACGCCATGGCTTCACCATAGCTCGGGGGTGGATCATAAGCCGGAGGAGACGGCGACCCCACAGATGAAGCCAGAGAGGAACCCTCCGAGGAATCCCCCACGAGATCGGGCACCGGACCCTCAGCAATAGCTATTTCGAGGCAACCGATGTCGCGACAATTGCCGCGACACGCCGAACAATAAGTAGGTTGGAATAACCGGCGGCATCGCCGGCACGCCGCGAAACCCATGCAGCAAGGTGCACGTTGCGAAGACATATTCACCCGAAAGACAAAGCGGGACTGAAGCTCACGGCGAGCGAAGCACAGGTAGCATAATTAAAGGAATAAGATATTGAAACTCCTGACGCAGCAGGCCCGAGATAACAGGTAGCGAGAAAACCCCCGCACACCTACAACTAAAAAGCGACAGGGACTTCAAAGAAAGTAACATAAACTCCTGTCTTGCAGGATGGGACTGGCATTGCTGCTACTCAGCACAAAAGCCGAGAAAGAGCCAT
>NW_011961473.1:0-2355 GCF_000949405.1 Vollenhovia emeryi
ATTTTTACAAAATCCGTAATTATTATCGCGTAATTAAGAAAAACGTCTGAGCCAATAAGTGCACGGAGGAGCTGAAGGCCGGACTCGACAGCATGCAAAATGGTGTATTATTCTCCTACCACCCAGTGATGGTAGATGGGCCGGGTTTTTGGCGCATGCGCAGCGAGAGCAGCCGTAAAGCAGTGAGGTATACTATGGCGTGATTATCGCGAAAGGCGCGAAAGTCTCGACGAGAAGGCTAGGCTAGGTTAGAGTAAAGGTAAATATACCTTTCTGTATGTGCGTCATTATATTTATATATCTTTACAAATATATAGCTTTTATCTCCTTAAATTAAAAATTTTTTATACGAGTTTTATGTAGGGGCGATCAACGGTATACCTTTTTTCTAGTATTAGGTACCTCACTGTTACTGTTTTCACCAGTTTTCACCAGTTTTTCACCGCGCATGCGCCAAAAACCCGGCCCATCTACCATCACTGCTACCACCAGAAAAACTTTTTCGGCGCGGTGCCATATGTCGCGCGTTCGCTCGCTGCGCGCCGTTCGCCCGCTCACCGCTCCCCGCTTGCCGCCGTCTCTCATCGATCGATGCATGACTCCACCTCTCGCTATCGGATCTTGAGAGATGTCAACAAATACACCATTTTGCATGTCTGCCGAGTCCGGCCTTCCGCTCCTCCGTGCACTTATTGGCTTAGACGTTTTTCTTAATTACGCGATAATAATTACGGATTTTGTAACATGGTATATAACTTTCCTTCTCAGTTTGACCCAATCTACTATAATCTTTGGAGTGGTTCAAATCGAATCCGACACCCTGTATGTGTGCATACATATGACAGTAGAATAACATTTCTTAAGTATATGTGATAAGTATTATTCGTCGAATGCTTGACAATTTGTGGCAAGATTAAAGATTTTATGGTATGCAAATATATGGGACTAAAACTCACGGATGAATATTTCTGAAATAAAATATACTTATTGCAAAGAAAATTTTAAATAGAAATAAAACATTTGTGAAATTTAATCAATATCAGGAAATCAATATCAGTGTCACAAAACTGATCAACATGTAATCAAATATCAACATATAAATTAAACGGACTCTAATCTTGTTGTAGACATCTTTGTTCATGAATTTTCAAAAGAGTTCATAACGTAATAATAATCAACAATGATTTGATCAATTTTGCGAGTCACTGTATACATTTCAAAACTCATAGAATGTGTGGTGCAAAAAGGATTACAGTTATTAAAGCTTGATGTAGCATTGTTAATTCAATTTAATTATATTTTACTCCAAAACTATGTCATGACGAGCGTAGTATGCGTTATTTTATTTTCTGAAAAAAATACACACTGAGTTAAATGGCAAACATGACGTAGCTTTCGTCAAATTTTTATTTTTCTGTCGCTACTTAATTATAATTTTTGTGTTCTCGCCATCCTTCTTCTCTCTATTTCATTTTTTTTCACTCACACAACCATTCACACAACATTACTACTTCTGTTTTCTCAGTCAGATCGTTCCACTGTTATATGCTTAAAATTTAGTTAATGATATTCATTAACTAAATCGCTTTTAGTTAATGATTGTTAAGATTATTGTAGATTATTGTAGATTATTAATTAGTAATCATTAAAATACAATACAATTGATATACATATGCATCGTTGCGTGTCTGTAATGGAGAATGTATGAATACTTGGATCCTAGGATTCGAATATATTCATAAATAAAGAAATCTTAGATTTTTGTATTTTGTATTCCATGAACTGTATAATCTTTGAAAGTTTCGTATTCTGAAATTCATAAATATAAATATCTGTTATGTTCTGAAATTCGCGAACTTATTAGGTCCATGAACTTCTAGATCATTGAATATTCAATAATCTCAATTTTTTTATAAGGAGTTTCAAATCTTTGGATCCTTGTATTCTTAAAAGTTTGGATCCGCGAATCCTACAATATTCAGTTCCATTAAATTTTACGCTTCAGTGTCTTTTTCCATTCCTCATGGTTTTTCTCCATCCGGAATTATGTATATACATTATTCATAACTCACTACTACGTATTTCATTTTCTTACTCGTTCAAACATGTTCAAACGTCCGCCGAGCATTGTACCGTCTTATGTGTGACACGTATCATTTCACAACTCAGTCTATACATACGTGCATGCGCGCACATGTATATGTATGTGTATGTTGTACAAACGCGCGCGAGTATATGTAGAAGTAGTAGTAAAAGTAGCAGCAGCATCAACAATAGTTATGGTGGTAGTGACGATGTTAGTGGTGGTAATAATGGTGATGATTGTAGTAGTAATAGTAGCACTAGTAGTAATAG
>NW_011961474.1:0-2355 GCF_000949405.1 Vollenhovia emeryi
GGCGGGGCCTGGCGGCGCGTGGCCCTCCGGAGCCGCTGGGACGTCTCCCAGGTCGGGGTCCGGGGGGTGAGAGGGACGTGTCGCCGGGGCCGCTCGGACGTATTCCGAGGCGGGGCTCGGTGGCACGGGGCCCTTCGGAGCCGCTGGGACGTTTCCCAGGCGGGGTCCGGAGGGTCGCTGGCGGGGGGCTGTCGCGGTCCCGGGCAGTGTCCCGGACCCGGCAGCCTGCTCGGACGAGGGGTGCCTCAGGGGTGTCACGCCCCCTGTCGCGCCCCGTGCCGGGGGGCCCACGTGATAGCCCACGTGTCCTAGCGTGGACTACCCCCCGGCGGTAGGCGCAGCCATGCCGGTCGCCGCGGCGGGCGGGGTGAAGGGGGGGCGGGCTTCCCCCGACACTTCCGTCTGTCCGCGGGGCCTCCCCGCCTTGGCAGGCACGTGCAGGGTGTCCGCGGGGTCGGAGCCGCGGAACCCCCGAAAACCCCCCTGTAGTGGGGGGGCGAGTAGGGGGCTGGAGCCCAGTGGCGGGGTGCGGCATCCCCCCGCCCCGTGGCATAGGCCGACTCCCCCGGGTGAACTCGGGGGCCCGGGCCGCGGCCGGCGTCCGTGGTCATGTCTCGCGGTCGGTCGTGGCCCGGAGGGGGTATACCCCGGTCGGCGGAGCCCTGCACGGTATGGGAATTAAAACAAAATGGAGTCACACGAAAACCTTTTTTTTTCTGGCAACGAGGAGGGGATGGAGGAGGGAGAAGGCACGCAGCCGCGGACATCAGCGGCGCGCGTGCGGGGGAGGGAGCAGGATGGCGAGACGGCCCACGAACAGCTCGGGTCGTCTGGGCCATCTGGCCCCACGGTCAGGAGAGTGGAGGAGGATCAGCGTGGTGATTGACAGGCTTGGGGGACCACCCGGCCCCAAGTCTGCCAAGATCCGGGCTAAGAAGGCGAAGGACGCAAAGCGGACGAGGTCGGACCCCCAAGTCCGGGTCCACTCGGCGGATGAGGAGGAGTACTCGACGGCTCTGGCTAACAGGATAAGCCTGCGGTCCAGGGGATCCCCCTCCCCGAGGAATACGGAGGGGGAGGGCACGTCCGCGCCGAGTGACAGCGACGCCTTCGACGACGCTGCCAACACGGTGGACCCCGAGGGGGACGGTGGCTCCGACGCGAGTGTCGAGTCCCACTTTTCGTCCCGCTCGGGGGCCACAAAGAGGAGCCGGAGCGGCGGGAGGGGGAAGGGCGCGAAGGTGGCGCGCCCCCACGGCAGCTCCAGCGGGGAGGAGGGGGATCCCCTCCCCCACAAGAAGGATGGGAGGGGCAGGCCCCCAAAAACCGGGAAGGGCGTCGCGATAGACGCCCGGAAGGAGGCTCGCAGGGAACCGAAGGACCTGCGGGAGCAAAAGGCCCAGGTGGACCGTCTTCTGCAGGGGGACTACGACCCCCTGCAGTATGAGGGTACCCCGAGGAAAAAGAAGGAGAGGGAGCTGGAGGAACAGCTCCCCCAGCTCCCTACCCGGGACATCGTGGCCAACGTGATCGAACAGATCAGCAAGATCGATCACGCGGCCAAGTCAAGCAGAAACTTGAAGGGCACCGTCACCGGAATTATACGGGGCGGTGCCCTCTACACAAAGCTCGCGGTGGACACGTTGGCCACGCGAATGAGAGGCGAGACGAACGGCGAGGAGGACGCGCTGAGGGAAGAGGTGATGACCCTCAAGGCGCAGGTCGCGGCCCTCCTCAAGGAGAAAGAGGAACGGGATCGGAGGGCAATGCCACCCCCCGGTCTGCCGCGAAGCGGAGGAGGCACCACCCCCCTGGGGGAGAATGCTCAGGGGGAGGAGGTAATGGAGGTGGACCCTGATAGTCTACCGCCGGATCCTCCTCCCCCCGGGGAAGTAGCCGGCCCCCCGTCCCCGGAGAAAAAGACCTGGGAGGTGAACACGCCGAAGGCGGGCACCTCTCGGGTCCCGAAGCCGGGGAGGGAAAGGTCGCGCTCGAGGGGGAAGGGGAAGTCTGCCTCCGGGAAGGGGACCGGTCCCCCCCCCCAAGAACCAGGTGAGGAACCCCTCTCCACTGCCCCAAGCCCCGCGGAAAACGGGGGGGCCCCTGCCGGTGAAGGCAGGGGAACTTACCGGGGAGGCGGTGGAGGGGATGATTCGCAGGGCGGTGGATCGGTCCCAGAGGGAGATCCTCCAACGTATGGAGGAGATGCTCCGGAACTTGGTCGGCGGCGGGGCCCGTATTAGCGGTCCCGCGGCGGTCCCCTCCAACCCTCGAGAGGGGAGGAGGGGTGCCGCGGGGGACCGCCCGGTTCCCGGGGCCGATCGGAGGTCCGGAGCGGGGAGGACAGATCCTCCA
>NW_011961475.1:0-2355 GCF_000949405.1 Vollenhovia emeryi
TAAAAAAAAAGAGATTACGTACGAAATATTTCTCTGAAATGTTTTGTAGTATTTCTGAAATATTTCAGTTAGAAGGATAAATGATTTCGATAAAACGTTTCAGAAATCTTTCTGAATGATTTCAATGTTACATTTCAATATTAATTTCCAAGGTATCTTTTGGAAAGCTTTCAATGACATGTGATTTTGATGAAACGTTTCAAAGATATTTCTGAATGATTTCAATTTTACATTTCAACATTAATTTCCAAGTCATCTTTCGGAGAGCTTTCTGAAACTTGTTTTGCTGTGTGGGTAAATATGTTTGTACATACATGTTCACGTTTTTACCAAAATAATATTTAATTTTAATATAAATGTTAATTATAATTTTCAAATGTATTAAAAGTATATTTAAATATATGTAATATTATATATAATAGCAAACTTCTTGTTGATCTAACTGGTAATATATTCTTCAGAGGAGTTACATCTGTTACGACGTTTAAACCGGAACGTTATAGCACACGGACGATATTTTAGTTAAATTTAATCTCCTAACAAATTCATGCGTTGACAATGACATGCGTGGCTGCTAGAATTTATACTCCGTTAACGTCTATACACGAGTCTGAGTACTTGATAAGGACCTGATATTTGGGTCGAAACGTCGTAACAGATGTAACTCCTCTGAAGAATATATTGCCAGTTAGATCAACAAGAAGTTTTTTTATTATTTATTCATTACTGGTGACTTTAATTATACCCTTCACTAATATTATATTGAAACGACTTCGCTTTTTGTTGTGGTGGTGAGCGAACCGGACTAGCTCGCCGGACCAGAGTTCGCGGGGAAGTCAGGGCACGAGTAAATTTGGTCGATAATTTACAACAAAAAAATGGATTTATTTCGGCTCGATGTTTCGATGATATTTACAATGTTATGGACGTACAATGACGCGTGTATCGAACAGCGTCGGTCGCGTTACGCGACACGTGCGCGGTACGGGCGCGGCCGGGCGCGGTTTAAATCCCCGTGTGTTACTTCGCGGCGCGAGCACGGATCGTTTAAAGGGGCCTATCGTGTCGCGGCGCAAGTACGGGCGGTTTAAATGGTCGGGCGACGCGGCGCGTATTCGCGGTGTAAATCGCGGACTGTCTCGGGTTCGGTGCAGCGCGCGGTTTATCGGCGGGCGTTTCCCGGGATGAGATCCCGCTGGTTGCTATTGGTTCGAGGTGCGGTCGTGCCGGATGCCGGTAAGGACCGACGGGGGCGAGTCACTCCTCACCTCCTTCTCAGTCCGGACACGCCGAGGTACCCTGGATCCGATGTGCCGGTAGACAGCGGTAAAACCCGCTGGGGGCGAGTAACACCTCGCCTCGCTGTATCCACCGGGATCGGGCGAAGGATGGCGAAAACCTGCGGTCGTTTAAAGCGGAGCCGAGAACACTCGGCGGAGGCGAGTCACTCCTCACCCGGATCAGCGCTGTAGCGAGAGCAGGCCTTAGCGGTAGGATTCTTGAGCTGGCTTGGTTTCGGATCGGGCGGCGGAATCTGCCTTTTTGGCTCTGGGACGGTCTTTTATACCCGTCTACCCCCAATTGTTATTACAATTTGGTAAAAATCGGTCGGTGGGGGTAGACGGGTGCCGGGGTAGCGTGTATGTGCGCGTGCGCGGCGCGGATCCGCCTGACAGCGGTTCTCGGTCTGCTTCGGTCGTTCCCGCCGGCGATCGTTTTGCCGGGCAGGCGCTCGCTGCGTGCGTTATCGGTGGGCGCCTCGCGCCCACCCTTCGCCTGACGGTCGGCGGCATCCGGATCTTTGCCGGGAACGATACGATATTCCGGGCGTATCGTTACAATATATTTCAAATAAATGAAATAAAGTGCTCACAAATGGATATAGACGTTTCGGTCCTTATTGGACCATCTTCAGTATAATAAAAAATTAGAAATTTGCACATGGCTTCCTCATGGAGGAAGCTTTATGAGCGAAATCTAATTTTTTTCGATGTTTCTTGAAAGTGTGCAAATTAGAAATTTGAAAATTGCTTCTTCAGCATTGAAGAGTGCAAATTGGAAATTTGCACATTTTTTCCTCATCATTAAAGTAGGCAAATTAGAAATTTGCACATTGCTTCCATTGTTATGGCTTCCTCATAGAGGAAGCTTTAAGAGAGAAATCTAACTTTACTACGATGTTTCTTGAAAGTATTCAAATTAGAAATTTGCATATTCTTATTTCGCTCTTAAAGCTTCCTTTATGAGGAAGCCATGTGCAAATTTCTAATTTACACACTTTACTTTACTTTACTTTTTTTCTAATTAGAAATTTGCACATTGCTTCCATTGTTATGGCTTCCTCATAGAGGAAGG
>NW_011961476.1:0-2355 GCF_000949405.1 Vollenhovia emeryi
CACAAATTTTCCAACTGTGTACACTACAATGCCATCCGCGGTTTTCCCCTCGTTCCCGGTCGAGGGGGAAACCGCTGACCGAAATCTTGTACACCAATGCCCACTAATGCCCAGTGGGCATTACTTTATCTTATTTTATCCTACTTTATATAATTTTATCTTTATAATGCCCCAGCAAGACCTAATGCCCAAAATAATGCCCAAGAAATACTTAGTAATGCCCAGTAATGTCCAGTAATGCCGCAAATCTGTACACCACAATGTCCTCAGGCGGTTTACCCCTCGTTCCCGGTATTAATGATCGATAGCCGCGTAATAAGGTGCTCTATCTCGTAACAATGTGACTTGCACTATTATTGCAGTATGTGTATATTACATCGCGTCTAATTTCCGCGCTGAAACGCGGCAGATAATTTACGGCACAACTTTAAAGCAATTGCACCACGTGTGTAACATCATTGTCACTTTATCTTTCCGAGTCGCGATGTAATACGCTGCGACATGGTTCTCGTGTACCTTTCATAATCAGCTCAGCCGTATATCAGTTAATCGGCTTGAGCGTCGCTGTGTTTTTGCCATAAACTACTATAGTTTCCAAGTGAAATATACCCTCTCTCAATATCCGTCAAATTTATGAAAGCATAAAGATTTATGTTAAATAGTAATATTGTTAATATCCTTTGGAGTTAATTCGAAAGAATATTGTAATCAGGATTACAAAATAACCATTTTAGACCTTTCAGAATTGTTATATTTATCAGATATTTTATATCGATTAATTTTTTTAGCGAATCCGGGCAAAATTCGGGCCATCAAATAATTTGAACAAAGCGCAGAAATTCTTGGCAAATTGAGTAATTATAACTTGTGGGTTGCTCATATTTAACTTTTCACCCGTTTCAATGGGATTTTGAAAATAAACGCGGGCACTCGATTAAAATGTTAATCAACTAAAAGGTTTTCGATAAACGTAAAAAGAGTTATATGCATAAAAGAACACGAATATATAATAAAAAATATTTTCGGTCACGTTACGTCTATTAAGCGAACGTCAGTTATTTATCGGAAACCTCTATTAATTTTGTAAATCCTTACTCATACAGTTTATCTGTCTATCATGGTCTGTCAATAATTTCATATTCCGTATCGGGAATGCACTGCAACACTGTTGCTCGCGCAACACAAAAGGAATAAACATGCATTCTTGTATCATGTTCATGTCGTTTATCGTGTATGAAGGGGATGAGCTATATTTACAATATGTAATGTCGAACGGACAGCACCGTTGTTGCAGCCTTTGGTATACAAAACGGAAAACATCAACGTTGACGATTCGGGGGGAGGGGAAAAGTCTAAAGTCGTGCCAGGTACAAAAGCGATCAGTCACGGTCGTCGTGGCGGCCGCTAGTTTTCTTTCAGTACGCTGAAGCGTGCGCGGCCAACGCGGCGTACTCGTGAAGGTGGGTCTCCGCGTCGTGTCCTTGACCGCCGTACACCCCGCCCGAATGATCGTTCTTTCCGGAAGTGTGTACCACCGCGTGAAATCCCTCCTTGTCCGCGTGGTAGCTGACGATCCGTAGGCTGCCACCTGGATCCTTCACGGTATATTCCCCAGACACGCTGTGTCCTACAGAAGGGAATATTCGATGAGAGGCAAAGAGGAGTTTTTCGGCGCATCGCGAGATTGTCGACAGCCGCCCTGTGAGAACATTAAAGTCGAATCGACGTCAATGGGGTCGAAGTCGTCAGTTCTCGATAGTAATTAAAAGTTTTGGAATTTTATTTCTCGCATTAAACGAGTTAACTTGGCAGTTCTCTTCAATAAGATGTTAAAAGTATTCAGAACATTGGACGTAGTAATTTACTACAAAGAATAAAGTTCCAGGACTTAATTATTTTCGAAAACTGACGGTTGCGACGCGGTTTCAGCCCCATCTACGTCGATTCGACGTTAGTGTTCTCACTGGGCATATACATATGGGAATAACGAAACGTCAGATTGAATAAGTCGCTGATAATGCCATCAACCATTTTATGGATGAATCTTATCTCGCAAAGAACTTTTCTCGTGTCTAAAATATTCTAGAATTATTGGGTTGCTCTAATTCCAGAATTGAGCAATTTATTAATATTACCCCTATTGATTTTTGCTATGTCCTCTCTTTTCCAATTAATGTTCGCGACAACGAAATATCGAATTTATTTACAAAATGTTTCGATAGAATCGTAACGTTTAGTTATCTCGATACTATACAGGGTGTTTCAGGGTAAAGTGTCCTAACTTAAAATATGAACTTAGGACCTCAAAACAAGAAAAAACTTTCCTCTGGAGACATGTCCGTAAACGCTTTGTTT
>NW_011961477.1:0-2355 GCF_000949405.1 Vollenhovia emeryi
TCAAATCTGTCCTACAACATCTAATGCTGGCATTACATGCTACACAAAATGCTTTATTTACTTCGGAATGGAAAGCCAACCATTCCTTAAAAATATCTTCATTTAACCATTTATTTTGAAATCGTCTATTATATGGCTTTTTACCGGCTTTTTTAGCAACATTTGGCTCCATAATACACAATATTGCACAACTAATAATTACATAAATAATAATACATATTACTTACATTTTCATCCCGCACACCTAACCTTCCTGCTGTCCCACATCCCGCCAGAACTGTCGGTGTTCATCTCCCACGTCATATGTACGTTACTGGATTTCACTGTGCTATCGCAGTGCGCATGCGCCAGAAAGCGGCACAGCTAACATCACTGGGTGGGGGTTCTGTCCGCGCAAGTTTTAAAACGCCGTACGCCGTTGTATTGAAAAAACATCTTCAGGGTGTCTGATTTTGTTTCGAATTGTTCCAATTTACGTGGTGTGCGTGCTGTGCATCTCGACCAGGCTTTCGCACAACAGGCTGAAATGAGTAGCAACAATCATGGAAAAGGGCCGGTAATAATACTTTTAAATAGACTAGCTATATGTACTACGTTTACACGAGCGATACTTCTGTAGTACTTACTCAAATTATCGCAAGTTACGATAATTTGAGTAAGTTACTACAGAAATGAACGCTCGCGTTAATTATTATTATTCAGAACATCACAGAATTATGTTCGCTTATTAATAGGTTATAGGTTATATTATTATAGTTTTGTTTGTTTACCAAAGAAAACTTGAAATTGACATCACTATTGAAAAAATCTACGTGGAAAACCACGTCGACAAACCACATGATAGCAATACTTTCTTCTATATATTATTAAACATTATTTGAACGCAAATATGTTTTTTTCACAATGTGGTTTCATTACATCGTTTTTCCATATGGTTTTCACCGCATGGTTTTCAGCACGTGGATTTGCCGATTTGCGTGAATTTTTTCAATACGAACAACATATTAAATATTATGCGATTCATGTTACATGTGTTCATATTTGCAGGCTGTAAAATGCGGTTACTGTGGGTGGCAGTAGGGTATATAGGGGGATTTTAACTCAGGCGAGGGGGGAGCGGGGCGGGGGGCTCTGGCGAGGGGACAGCGGGGAGGGGGTACCCCGGGGCGCGGGGGCCGCGGGGAGGAGGGGGAGTACGCGACCTTGACGTCATGCATGGTGCTGACCTGTCACTACGTGACATGTAACAGATATCTAGGTGCTGACCTGTCATCGAACACCTGGGCGGGTATGAGTCACGGGATCAAGCGCCGAAACCTGGCTGATGACTTTCTTATCAAGGGGCATGATGTCAGAGAGTTCCACGCTTATTATTCCACGACGCGTGGCGATCCGCGGGGTGCGGGGAGGGAGATATTCCGCGGCGATCCGCGGGGCGCGGGCAAGGAGATATTCTGCGGCGATTCGCGCGGGTAGGGGGAGGACCGCGACGCTACGCGATCCGCGATGGCGCGGGGAGGACCGCGGCGCTACGCGATCTGCGATGGCGCGGGGAGGTCCGCGGCGCGAGGCAATCCGCGACACATGCATGTAATCACGAGACACGGTAGTGTCTCGCGCCAAGTGTAAGCGAAGCTAGTACCACGCGCGCGAGACCGACCGTGTAAGTTTACGCGAGTACACGACTTGACGGGCCCTCAGATTTTTTTTTCTCAACAATGGCTGATCTCACGAACTTGAGACTGCGCTTAATCGATAGCTTGGGTACGATTTGCATAATAAAACTATTTTTACTTTTCTCCTACGTGCTCCATGAGTAGAGATATTGCAATGCAAAATCCAGGAATCTGAATTTTTCTGAATATTCACGTAATTTTTTTAAGAAACGTCGTCATCGTGGTCGTCGTCGTCATTATCAACCAGGCCAAAATCCATCTCACTTTTCTGCCGCAACGTGGCATTGGCGCTGCTGTCGCGTATCTCACGTAGCGTCTCGCGCCAAGTTTGAATAAGTCTAGGTGTATTAATACCATAGTTTTCGGTGTCTAGGTGTATCAATACCTTGAACTCGATGTCCACGTGTCCCAGGTCGCCGATGACGACGTCCACATAGTACGCTCCGTAGTTTTTGGTGTCTAGGTGTATCAATACCTTGAACTCGATGTCCACGTGTCCCAGGTCGCCGATGACGACGTCCACATAGTACGCTCCGTAGTTTTTGGTGTCTAGGTGTATCAATACCTTGAACTCGATGTCCACGTATCCCAGGTCGCCGATGACGACGTCCAGGCAGTGCACTCCGCAGTTTTTCGTGTCCAGGTGTATTAATACCTTGAACTCGATGTCCACGTCTTC
>NW_011961478.1:0-2355 GCF_000949405.1 Vollenhovia emeryi
TTATAATCTTTGGGATTGTCCATATCGAATCTGACACCCTGTATATATGAAATTACTCGGGAAGACCCCTCCCCAACAACATACTAAAAAATAAATGAAATCGGAGGGGAGGCCCCTTTTATGCATAATTACCTAAAATTTAAAAGTAAAATATCGTTTCCTTGTAAAAATTAATTTTACCTAAAAGTAACATAATAATATTTAATAGTTATATAAAATAACAGAAATTCATCATTTACTGAACATAGGTCAGTATGCTGACTTGATTTCTCGAATTCAAACACAAGAAACGACAAATAAAATTCACAAATAAAACCCATCGGAAATGCAAATGAAACTAAATGATTTCTTTTTGTGCAGGCACATCAAGCCGAAGAGGAAGGTCTAGGTGATACTGTTGTCATGCTGCAGGCTTATCTAGGCCTGGCTTGGACCCTTGGCTGCGTAGCTTTCGGGCTTCTCGTCGTCCATCGTAGCGTCGAATGCAGGATAGCCCGCCAATATCTTACGCAAGCAGCCGTCTTTGTATGCGGACTCTGCATTCTCGCTCTTACCGCCGTTCAAGGAAATTATCACGGATACGTTATGTTTGCATGGATTTACGGTAAAGTCTCATTCATTATCGCTCTATTGATTAATAATAAAATCCATATTCTACCTTGTACTCTAACAAACTCAATGTTTTAATAGAAAAGATATTCTTAAAGATTGCATTTGATTTTGTGTTCGATAAAAAATATATGGTTATATAATTGTCAATCGTTAAATATATTGCTTTTGATGTATTGTTACAACGTAGTATCACGATAATATGCCTATGATATAATAAGATTACGGAAGTAATTCCGGGATTTTACTACATATTTCGTCTCATTCTCCGAGGTAACAAAGTTTAGGAAATGACTGAGCATCGAAACAACCAAAGTTATTATACACGGAAGAAAATGATGTTGCATCAACGAGATCAGTGTAATTGAAATAGAATCATTTAACAACGTCAGTATTCATGAATGAAAAACATGAAATAATTGTCTTAATAATCTGGATATTTAGTTCAATGCTTAAAATTAAAATCCACAGCAAATACATAAATTGCGTAAATTATTTACGTTTGTGGCAGCCCGTGACGTTAACGCTTAATTCAAGCAACCTCATTTTTTTAGTTTAACAGCATTTTGTCCGTGTAGAAAAACAATAATGAGGATCTAACAGCGCGAGTAATCCGCCTTTTCTTCGCTACCTTCCGCAATAGAGGATTTTGAGACCACGTTACGAGCAATAAAAAAAATTATTTTCCTGTAGGCATTTTCTGCGGCGGCTATCATTATAGCCTAAAGATGTACACGTACGAAAGAGTGAGGGCGCGGAACTTTGCCAAAACGTGGGGTTTCGTCCAATGCTCCCAAGCGATACCAATTGCAATCGGAGTACCAATATCGGGTAATAAAAAAATCTAACGTAGCAACACATACGTCCCGACGATTGTAGATAGCCTATGAATAATTTCTATTGTCTCATGCAATCACTTTAATTATTGAAATGTTTCAATTGTAACAAAATTATCGACAAATAAGTCTTTGAAATATTTTTTTATTTATCGATAATTAAGCTTTTTAGTCGACCTTAACTGGCCCGTGTTTATTCTTGAATATATAAGCATCTTGGAACGAGACACTAGTAATTCACATGGAACGTATTTTGCAGGATACATAAACGTTGGTTGCGGCGGTAAGGCTGGCTACTACTTTAGCTCGACGTGTGTCCTGGTTGGCAGTTTTACGTTATTCTTCATTGATTTGCATAGAAGAAATTTATCAAAACATAAACACACCAGAGCCAATGGCACAAAACACGCATGCTCCTCGGATAACTGTCCTCAACGACGAAGACTGTCGTTCAGTCAAGAAGCCAAGAACGAAGGACCTCATGTAGGCGCTGCCGGAGTGGCCGGAGCAACGGCTGCGGCACTAGTTCTGGGAGCTGACATTGCTCCAGCACAAGGTATACATTTTTTCTCTTGTACTATTTTTGTCATAAATACAAGGGAGAGAAAGAAAGAGAAGGAGCATGGAAATCCCTGTTAGACCATACTATTTCATGAAAAAATTCGATGCTTTATAAATTCTAATTGATCTCAACTTCTAATCGTAACACTATTACTTTCAATTCTATTACATATTCCTAACCGCTTAATAAACAATAGACAAAAACCGTGCACATTTTACATCTCGTTTTCTTACTATTCATATATGTATACTTAACTTTTCAAATATTATAGATAAATTAATATTTTCAATTCCATTAGCGTGTATATATGAAACATATACAGGCGAAATTGCACTTCCCTGGTAAAAA
>NW_011961479.1:0-2356 GCF_000949405.1 Vollenhovia emeryi
TTTTCATGGATTTCTTGTTCCGACCGCCATGTCTAAGTTATATATTCATGTTCAGAACACAAAAATACATAGAAATTGAGTGTTGTTATCTCTTATTTCATATGCGTGGGTTTTCCGAAGGTTTACCGAAATTCCATTATTCCGATCTCTTCAGAAGAGTTATTTGACATTTTACTCGTGTAAGATATAAGTAGAAAGAGAAAATGATTAATTGAAAAGCTGTCGAATCAATATCGATTAGACATCTTTTCAACTAATCATTTTCTCTTTCTACTTATATCTTATAAAAATAAGTAAAATATCAAATAACTCTTACGAAGAGGTCGGAATAATGGAATTTTCTCCGTTTGCAATTAACTCTATGCCATCAAAAAGCGCTATAAAAGCGCTCCGTCATACGAAACATATCGATTTTTAAAGGATTTCGATATCATGATCTACATCGAATCGACATCAATTCGATGTCGAAATACTGTTTTTCGACGTCGAATCGGCATCGATTCGATGTCGATCGAGGTTTCATTTCTCAACGAATGCTCGAAATTGCTATCGAAATTGATGTAAGGATCGATATCAAGATTTCGATATCTAATTGACATCAATTCGATGTTTCATTTCTCACTGGGAATAGCATAAGATAGCTTTATTAGACACAGAACAGAACCGTTGCGTGCGAGTGAAAAAGAAGGAAGTAGCGCTGCTAGAAAACGGAACTAACCGTAGTGAACAAAAGTATAGATGCTATGCACGCCAATGGTTACCAACGAATACAAAATATATAAATGGCGCGACAATTTGAGATCATAAACTCCAACAAGGAAAGCCGACCCCCTCCCGTTCTTGGTTTTCCGGGAATTCTCGAATGAAATTTCGCTCGGGTCGTTTTCGTCCCAGTCCGTATGCGCAAGGTTAATATTCTTCATTATAAAGAAGTCTAATATGACAGTTAGTTATATGTGTAACAGCTTATTCATATCGTTTTGTACACAGATTGGAGACACATTACAAGAGGCATCAATAACCAAAAACAGAATTCATACCTGTTTAATCCTCACGCGTAACTAGTACATAAGTACTGCGTTTTCATTGAACTTACACAAAGAAACTTATAGATTAACATGTACAGCATTTTGCAACGCAAGGCGAACGTTATATCGAAATCTGTTGTTGAATCCAGGGTATGTATTTGGCCACATCAACATAAACGATGTATTTCTGTAGACCGCAGAACGAACTTTCATTGATTAGAGATCGCGAAACAACACCACGCAACTCATAACTGTTTTTAATATTGTTTACAAGTATCAGCCCGCTCCCACCGTCACCGTGACAAGGACCCAGTCCGTCTTGCGAACCAGCGCAAAAAGTGTCATGCGAGATTGTACGAATATATTTAGCATCCGCCCAGAGACAGGTCTCCTGCAATTTGTGAAACAAACTTCAACTCGAGGCTTGTAAACAATTTGACAAATACAGTTGTCACAGATATATGTAATTATTGTAATTTGATAATAGCAATTAACGACTTACTTGACTCACGATCGTCGCTCTCACCATCCGTTGATCGTTAACATTACGAAACTTGTCTCCACCCCATCCTACGACATATCCCGTCCTACTAACGACGTCTTCAAGTTTACTTGAGCCGGACCATAGGCAAATAGGCCTGATGAGAGGATTGAACTCGACGACGTTCGTGAGGGTCACAACCGCGAGATCGGAAGTAGCTTTGAGAAAGTGCACATAATCGGGGTGAATCACGTAGCTCGCGACTTTCCGATTGGCAGATCCATCTCCGCGCAATGGGTCCAAGTTATATCGCCCCAGAACCACTTCCAATATATCGACGGGTACTGTTTCGTTATTGCCCAATAAGTACAGTTTCATACAGTACCCCGCTGTAAAAAATACATCGTAAATATGTGATATACGAAAGTTTCGGAAATACTGTGCCATCATCAGCACAATTAATTATTAACGTAATTTAAATACAAACGTATAAATTAAGAAAGTATAACATATATCGCAATCATATAGTGTTACAGATAACGCACCAACGGCAACCGATTAAATTTAATTACGAAAAACTGATCGGAAATTCTTCAGGGTCGCCAGCAAAAATTAAAAACATCAAAATTGGTTGACCATATCTGGCAATTTTAATGGTAAATTATCACGACGTTTCGACCATGGGTTTTGGTCCTTTTCAAGTGATCATATCTGTTACAATTCGAATTTTACAAATTAGTTACGTTTTCGTATTTGTGATAAGTTTACGGTTATATAAATTGTGTGTTACCTGTGGTAATCGTGTATAAAATCATATGTGTTACGTTGGTGTTGAGAGGACTAAAAA
>NW_011961480.1:0-2356 GCF_000949405.1 Vollenhovia emeryi
TTTCGTGGGGTGGCCGTTGCACGTTGCGATCAGCTTCTCTCCGGTTCTCACTCACTCACTCACTCACTCACTTACATTTGGAACACACACGTTTATCACTATTATTAATCGCTATCGATTAATCATTCGGCGACTAATAATCCTTGAAAGACAACCAAACGCGTGTTTCTTCCAAGGATTGTCAGTCGCGACACAACAAGCACTCACTTCACGACAAGAAACTAAACCACATTTAATTTGTATGTACGCACAACAAAGGCGATTCGTAAACAGAACGCACGAAAGCGTTTCAGATTTGCATCGCCGAAACGTACATACGAAATCTCTTTCGCTGTGTTTACATACCACTGCCTCTGCCACTGCTACAGAAAGTGCATTTCTCTGGTTGCACTGTAAGTACAGAAAGGTGTGAGGTACAACGCCATCCCGTAGACTTCCGACGCGTACCGACGCGTACTGACGCGTACCGATCACGCGATGTCGACGCGTACCGACCACCCAGTGGGAAATGATTCGTCGATCGACGTCGAAATGATGTCGAATCGACATCATTTAGCCAATTTAGCTGGCCAAAAGTCGATTTTGCGAAATTCACTCCAGATAGAAATAAATTGATATCTGGTAAAGTTAAATAGACAGGAAATAATAGACGACCCTTTCTCTTCCCCTCCGCATAACTATGAGCGCGTGATCAATTGCAACTTGATCGTCTTTTTCAGCGCTCGCGTTTTTTCTCGGCATTCTTTCCGTAAGCATAATTTCGACGGTAAATGTCATGTCAAAGAAATATTTTTAAAAGTGAATAGTTATGGATTATGATAAAGCGGGTAAGTATGAATACATTTTAAGTATTGATCATTATGATTGTTCTCTTTTTGAATAACTTACAGCATTAAAAAAAACTGTTTTTTACGTTATTTATTAATGTTATTTTAACAAATTTGAAGGTTTGTTGTACTTCAGGGTACATCCCGGTAATTATTTTCAGTTGAATATAAAGCTAAAGGTTTCTAGAAAATAATATTGCAAAGAACATCCGCGGAATCCCGCGGAATTCCGCGAATTTCAAAGATTTAGATTGTAAAGTCAGTCGACAATGTAAAATATGATTATATGAAATATGAAATAATTTTTAGTCATATATTTGTATATTAGTCTTAAATTGATTATTCTAGGATTGTCAAGAGTCAAAATAATGACTCGGAAAGAGTTATTTGACATGGTGCAGCAACAAAATGTATCTAACATTAACGAGAAATTAGAGCTTATCGAAAATTATCTATTAAGCTGTGATAATTATTCAGAGGAACAAATAAAAGAAATAAAGCGTAAATTTTCATATGTGAAATCTGAATTTAAACGAAGATGGACAGCAGCACACAAGAAAGAAGACACATTCTAAAATGAATTTTTAGATTAAAATAAATAATTAAATAGTTAGAAAACATAATCGTACTTTTCTTCATCAATTTTAACCCCAACTTACTTAAATTACAGTAAATTAGTAGGAAAACACGTCTTGAACTAAATAAATAATAAATATAATTTTGGCCAGTTAGATCGATCAAATACCCCAATGTGCGACGTGGAATCGACATCGACACCGGCGAATTGACGTCGATTCGACAGCATTTCGACGTCGATCGACGAATCATTTCCCACTGGGTGGTCGGTACGCGTCGATATCGCGTGATCGGTACGCGTCGGTACGCGTCGGTACGCGTCGGGAGTCTACGGGATGGCGTTGTACCTCACACCTTTCTGTACTTACAGTGCAACCAGAGAAATGCACTTTCTGTAGCAGTGGCAGAGGCAGTGGTATGTAAACACAGCGAAAGAGATTTCGTATGTACGTTTCGGCGATACAAATCTGAAACGCTTTCGTGCGTTCAGTTTACGAATCGCCTTTGCTGTGCGTACATACAAATTAAATGTGGTTAGTTTCTTGTCGTGAAGTGAGTGCTTGTTGTGTCGCGATTGACAATCCTTGGAAGAAACACGTGTTTGGTTGTCTTTCAAGGATTATTAGTCGCCGAATGATTAATCGATAGCGATTAATAATAGTGATAAACGTGTGTGTTCCAAGTGTAAGTAAGTGAGTGAGTGAGTGAGTGAACCGGAGAGAAGCTGATCGCAACGTGCAACGGCCACCCCACGAAAGAGCCCGCGCCTGACTGTGAGTTGCGCCGCCCCTGCTTGCCTCCTGTATTCGACGTGTGATAGGGTAACAATTTTTATTTATATCTAGAAAAATAAGCTTTTACCAAAGTTTTACAAGAGGAAAATTCATCTTAGAATTTTATTCCGAACTTGTATTTTCAATGGTAAAAGGTTATACTGACTCACTCTGTATATA
>NW_011961481.1:0-2356 GCF_000949405.1 Vollenhovia emeryi
TCTGGGAAATACATCGCAAAACTCCAGATGGCCCCCGCGCTTCGCGTGTGAACGCACCCTCCTCTGGCCCCAATATTTTGGGGCCTGGCCCTGAAAAGGGCCGTACTCCTCCGTCGCGGCGAGGGTGCCACCGGCCCCTCGCCGTTCCCCCTAGTTGTTTGTGGGGGAGGGCGGGTCGTGGGTCTCCAGCCCACGCCCGCCCGCCAGGGGGCCCGCAGGACTTCCTGGTTTAGTGCTCCTTTTACTCGCCTTTTACGAGAGGCAGGAGATACCCCAGGCCTATTCTAACGGCGGGACCTGGACGCCAAGAAACCCCCGTCGACGCCTCTTCACACGGGGGTGTGTTCGGAGGTGGAGAGGGAGGTTGTTTCCCCTCTCCCACCCCTTTGCACCTCTGGGAAGATCTCCATCCCGTCGGCTCCAGTGGCAACGGCTCTATCCTCCTCAGGCTGCCACAGCCTGATGGGGAACACCTTCTTCGCCGTTGCCCCTGATGTCTCCGTTTCCCTCCTGGGGGACATCTCCACCGTGTCCCCCGATGAGGAGTCCGACCCCTCCTCTAGGCTGTCGGGCTCCTTGTTCCTCTTTGTCCCCCTTATAGGGGGTCGTACGGGGGGACGAGTTCTATCCCCCTTGGGCTTTGGCCCTTTAGGGGGAGGAGACCTCCCACACCCTACTCCTCCCAGCCTGTGCCTGGCCGGGATGCCACGGTCCGCACAGAGCGGGCACCTGGCTTCTCTGGTGCACCCCTTTGCAGGGTGTCCGTCCTCGCCGCAGCGGTAGCACCGCTTGCTGCGATCCACCTTGCTGGTGCACCGCTGTCCGAGATGCCCTTCCTCGAGACAGCGGTAGCACCGCTGTGGGCGGGGCTTTACCGTCGAGACACTCGACCAGGTAAACCCCGCCCTCAGCTTCCCCCTCTGGGCGAGCACACGCGCGGCGTCGACAGGGCACCGCACATATGCCACTCCCATCCTGCCAGGGTGCTGGGGCAGCATCTGTATGCTCACCTCCCCAGGCCCGCATTTGACCTCCTTCACCTGGAGTATCGCTCTCACGATCTCCTCCTCTGTCACCAGGTCGTCCAGGCCCGCCACCCGCACCTCCGCGGTCTTTCCAGGCCTGGACACCCTGGCGCCAGTGCCCTTAAGGGCTCCCGCCAACTCCTTGGCGAGGGTGTCCGCCCCCCTCGCCTGGTCACCGCCGGGGACCTCTAGTAGGAGGCCCCCGTTAGCGGCTCTCCTCATTCTTACGCCCTCCCTCCCCGGGCCGTCAAGAGACACTTTGTCTCTCGCGGCCCTGAGAACGGCGGCGTACTCCTCTCTGGTCCCTCCAGGGACGGTGATGGCGACGGCGGCCGTCTTCCGGACGGCACTCGGGGGTCGCTCGGCTATACTGCCGCCTTCTCCCACCGGGGGCCGCCCAGTCGCCCCACTCCTCTCCGGCTTCTTGCGAGCCGGTGGGGCAGGAGCCTCCTTCCCGCCCTCCTCCCTCCTGGCAGGTATCCTCCTTTGGGTGTCCGTGCCCTCGAGTCGCCTCTCAAGTGCCACCACCCGTCCTGCTAGGGCGCCCATGGCACGAGTGATCTCCAACCTGAGATCACTCGCCCAACTCGGTGTCCCCTCCTCCTCTTTCCGCCCCTTCTTCGGAGCCGTGCCCCCGATGTTCAGGGCACTCTCCGCTTCCGTCTGGGTGGCAACCCCCCTCGTGGTGGGCTTCGCCTTCACCAGGAGGGAGGCTGCCCTCTGTGCCTCCGCCAGCCTGTCAATCTCTTCCTCCAGGGCCTTTCGGTCTTCCTCGCCCCTCTTCGCGGCCTCCTGATGCACCCTTCGGTCCTCCTGGAATCCCTCCAGCGCCTCATTGAGGAGATTCCTCAGCCGCTGGTTCTCCTCCTCCAGGTCCTCTACCTTCGTCCGGGATTCCACTAGCTCCTTTGCCAGGTGGAACGTCCCGACAATCACCTCCTTGGAGAAGACTTCCAAGTCCTCCTTCTCCTCCTCCTGCATCCGGAGCCACCCCGACTCCTCTAGAGTGTAGTGCCTCCAGTCCTCCGCCTGGGCTAGTAGCCTCCCTGCGGCCTCGAAAGGAGTGAGGGTTTGCCAATTCCTCAGGTCGCTCCCGAAGCCATCCTTCACGTCCTGTCCCTCCACGTACAGCCGCCACCACGCGGTCCATTCCTCCCTATCTTTTTCTTCTACCTCTGGGAGGGTCCGGTCGACCTCCATCTTTCCATCCCCGGTCGCCATTCCGCTCCCAGTCCTATCCTTACCCTTCTTCCTCTCCGCCGAGGTCGAAGGTTTGGGATCCTTATTCTCCTTGTTCGTCTTGTTAGTAGGCGCCATTTCAGTTAATCCCA
>NW_011961482.1:0-2357 GCF_000949405.1 Vollenhovia emeryi
CTCCCTCCCTCCCTCCCCATCTGCGATACGTTTGCTGTGCAGCTCTTGGCCCGCCTCCCAGAAGACAAGGGAAAACTACTTCCCTATACCTCCATCACTCTCCGTTTAAACCTTCGATCCAATATTTACCTTACTGAAGCACGCAGCTATCGAATTAGGCTGTTTTGTAAAATATGCTAAAATCGCCTATTTCAAAGTTTTTTTACAGCGTTCTACCTCGTTCATTAAATTTTTTTGACTGGATTCATGCATTCCTTAGTTTCAAGTGACCTTTCTTATGACGTTGTCATGAATGAAATTTAGTTTGAACCCGTAGGCCCGCAGGATACACACACGCCTAAAAGTTAGTATATCTTATGCAAATTTCAAAACTTTAAGCTCGATGTGGGGATAGTAAATATCAGCCGATCGGGCTGAAATTTTTTGTGCTCTAATTTGATACGGTTATACAAGTTTTCCGCACCCCGCCGAATCCGAATTCTAAAATTTGTGTTTTTCGATCCACCCTATTTAATAAGGCGCTCTGTCCCATCAACGGCATCTCCCAATCGTTAAATAACATAGGCTTCTACCTTGGCTTTTCTGTTTACTGATATCTCGTTTTATGATTTTTAAAAATTTAATTATCTTATTAACAATGAAATTTCGTTAATAACGATTGTTTTAAGCATTGGTTATAAATAATAAATATAACATATTTACGTAACTAGTTAAACGTAAAAAACTTACCTTTTTAAAAAAAGATAAAAAAAGCACCAAGTCTAAGCTCCAATTCAACCGAATATATTTTGTTACTCTATCTTTTTTGCAAAAGTATAATCTCTACAAAAATATCTTTACTGCAAAAGTATCTTCTTTACAAATATAGTGTCTCCACAAAAATCTTCTGTACAAAAATATCGTCTCTACAAAAATATCTTCTCTACAAAACTATTTTCTCTACAAAAGTAATGATATCAACAAATTGTGCCAAATAAAACAACGGATATTTATACAAACTAGTTGCTTTAGCATTAGTTTTTGATTAAAAAATGTTATATTTCTTAAAAAATCAAACTAAAGATTTTATTGGAAAAAATAATGGAGTTAATAGTAAAACACCGATGAAAAGAATAGCAACTGTTTAGAAATTTAGAAACTCTGTATCTGTTCAGGCGAATTAAGGCCTGTGTCCATGACGCTAGTACTTGGTCCAAGTTCTAATTTCGCGAAATATGTAGCCAATCAATGTAGCTGTTCCACAAAAGCTGCAAGTTGATTGGCTACGCATTCCTCAAAACTAGAACTTGGACCAAGTACTAGTGGCATAGACACAGGCCTTAATTCGCCTGAACAGATACAGAGTTTCTAAATTTCTAACAGTTGCTATTCTTTTCATCGATGTTTTACTATTAACTCCATTATTTTTTCCAATAAAATCTTTAGTTTGATTTTTTAAGAAATATAACACTTTTTAATCAAAAACTAATGCTAAAGCAACTAGTTTGTATAAATATCCGTTGTTTTATTTGGCGCAATTTGTTGATATCATTACTTTTGTAGAGAAAATAGTTTTGTAGAGAAGATATTTTTGTAAAGACGATATTTTTTTTCAGAAGAGTTTTGTGGAGACACTATTTTTGTAAAGAAGATACTTTTGCAGTAAAGATATTTTTGTAGAGATTATACCTTTGCAAAAAAGATAGAGTAACAAAATATATTCGGTTGAATTGGAGCTTAGACTTGGTGCTTTTTTTTACCTTTTTTTAAAAAGGTAAGTTTTTTACGTGATATCACACCTTTTGTAGTGTGTAATATCTCATAATGAACTCTTTACTTGGCACAAAACTCGACATTTTTAGAATAATATTATCACAACCCCGGTGGTCGAGCTGGTACTCATCTTTACTTGGCACAAAACTCGACATTTTTAGAATTAAAAAAACGTTGTTTGCACTGTGGCGAACTAACATACATACACTGAAGTTCAAGCTTACCGATAGTACTTCTTTGTAGATGCATTACTATCTGAAGTTGCATGCACATAGTCCTGGAAATACCGTCTGTTAGGGAACAGCGAGAAATTATTCAAGGTCCTCAGACATGCACATAGGCCTGGAAATACTGTCTGTTAGGAAACAGCGAGAACTTATTCAAGGGAGTGGCACCCGTTTGGCCACGTTAATATTGACCACAGTCCCGATTGACTACGTTAATATCGACCACGTCGTGTATGACCACGTTGATATTGACCACGTTGCAATTGACCACGGTCCCGATTGACCACGGTCCCGATTGACCACGTTGCAATTGACCACGGTCCCGATTGGCCACGTTGCAATTGACCACGGTCCACGTTTCCTACCGGCGGGGTGGGT
>NW_011961483.1:0-2358 GCF_000949405.1 Vollenhovia emeryi
AGTAAAGATATTTTTGTAGAGATTATACTTTTGCAAAAAAGATAGAGTAACAAAATATATTCGGTTGAATTGGAGCTTAGACTTGGTGCTTTGTTACCTTTTTTTAAAAAGGTAAGTTTTTTACGTGATAGATATCACCGGAGATGCCTTTGATTACCACCGACACAGCTGCGCGTATTCTTCTTTTCCATGTTATGAGTCACGGGGTCAAGCGCCGAAACCTGGCTGCTGACAGTGACTTTCTTATGATATATAATCCGTCCGGAAGCCCGCTGCACCACAGTAGGAGATTCCATACGAGATCGAGAAGAAAAACATTGTGGACAGTATAAAGTCTGAAAAGACGCTAGCGCGACAACATGGAGCAACGAGAGCAAGATCTGGTGGAACGAGCCCACAGGATCACCACATTAGGTGATTATTTGGGGTGGCTGCAACAATGCTACGAATGTATCGCAGAGCTAGAGGAACACAGCCGTGTCAAGCGTCCAAGGCTATCCATCGGTAGCAGACAATCCCTGGTGGCTCGAATCGCGCGACTCGAGAGTGTCAAGTGCTAAGTTGAAAGACGATTCGTACATTTCGGGGGTGGCGGTGCAGGGCCTTCTTCGAGAGCGCAACTGTCGTGGCGCGAGATCGACACCGCGTTCGAAAACCGCGTGCTTACCGGTGTGGTGATTAACGCGGAGTACATTGAACCGCGGAAATTTCTCGATGACGCTCGCGATATCGTGATCGAGCATGTGCGAGACGCTATCGAACGCTATAATTGTGTTAAGGCGAACACCGCGTTCAACGGAGAGTTTGTGGCAGGTGACAAACATGCAAATAAAAGCATAAACACAAAAAACTGTGAACTGTTTATTACAACGGACCTACAACTGTGGTACGAGTCGCGCGTAATCGGTCCGACTCTAGCTGAACTCGAAGAGTTTCAGGAGCGTGATAGCGGTTGGGCGCTGTTGCGTATACACAACTTGACTATTAACGTGAACAAATGCAATCCTATGCGCGCGGGATGCCATATAGACATGCCAGAAGTGGTGAAACGAAAGAAAGCGGTGATCAACGTACAATCCATGGACAATGCATGTTTCGCGTGGTCGGTGGTCGCTGCTCTCTATCCAACTGAAAGACACGCGGAGCGCGAGTCGTCGTATCCGCATTACAGTGATGTGTTAAACCTGCGAGACATTCCAATGCCAATGACATTAAGTGGTATTAAAAAGTTTGAACAATTGAACAGTATTTCCATCAATGTATACAGCATCGATGAAAAGAACAATTGTGAACGCGCAATCGTACCGCTACGAGTCGCTGATGAGAAAAAGGAGAAGCACGTGAACCTATTATACCTGCAAGATCAGGGGGATGCTGAAGTGGGTCACTTCGTCTGGATAAAAAACTTATCCCGCCTCGTCAGTTCTCAACTCAGCAAGAAGGAGCACAAAAGCACATTTGCGATCGGTTAGTATCAATAAAATTTATGAAAAATTGTTTTATTTGAAAAAATATATATTAAAAACATGTTTTTCTTTCCAGATGTTTGCACTACTTTAGCTCCAACGTCAAGTTGCAAGCCCACAGCGTAGACTGTCAACAGATAAATGACTGCGCGATCATATTACCCAGCGAGGAGGACAAGTGGCTCAGTTTTAACAATCACAGTAGGAAGGAACGTGTGCCGTTTGTCATCTACGCCGACTTGGAGTGTATCCTGAAAAAGATGGATACGGATCCGAAGACATATCAGCACCATGAAGCATTTAGCATCGCTTATTACCTGCACTGCTCATATGACGACTCGCTATCAACATATCAGTTTCGTCGTGACAAGGATTGCATCGCATGGTTCGCTGAACAACCAGAAGAATTAGCATATCGTGTAAAGAATATTCTGTCGAGTAATGTTCCCATGCAAACACTTTCGAAAGAACAGTATGAGAAATTTAATAGCACCACGCACTGTCACATATGCGAGAAACCGTTCACGCCAGACGACACTCGGGTGCGCGACCATTGTCATCTAACCGGACAATATAGAGGCCCCGCACATTCAAATTGTAACTTAAATTACAAAGATGCGTATTTCATTCCAATCGTTTTTCATAATTTATCCGGCTATGACGCACATTTCATAATTAAAGAAATCGCTACCGCGTTCGAGGGCACAGTTGATGTATTACCGATAACAAAGGAGACATATATTTCCTTTACAAAAAATGTAAAAAGTACAATAGAAAACTCAAAATTGCATAAAGCTGCGATTTATTGACTCATACAAATTTCTGAGTACAAGCCTCGATAGATTGGCATCGTTCCTCCATAGAGACAAATTAAAAATTGTACGATCTGAAT
>NW_011961484.1:0-2358 GCF_000949405.1 Vollenhovia emeryi
GATCGAAGAGTGAAGGATGAGACTTATATTTCCAATAAAAGACTATTTTATTCTAAGTTCTACGTACTTACGTCTACTACTTAACACTATCGCTTATAATACTTAATACTATCGCTTATAATACTTAATACTATCGCTTATAATACTATCGCTTATAATCCTATCGCTTATAACTCTAAGGCCGCTACGGCGGCGATCTTCCTCTTTGTGTGCTGGCGCGTTGCGCTGCGTATGCTTTCGCGGGTCGGAAGTCGAGTGTGTTCGGTCTCGGCGGCGCGAGCGCGGTACGTTCGGTTCGGTCGCGCTGGTATCGCATGCGCGGTTCGGCGGGCGCGGTCGCGGCGCGTGTCGCGGCTGCCGGTGACAGCTTGAGACACGTGTGCGGGACGGGAGGTTAGGTCAGTGCGTGGTGACGGTGCCGCTCAACTCGCGGGTTCTTGCACCGGTTCGTGCTCATTACGCAGCGAACCGTGGTGGAATCGGCACTCAGCTCGTGCCTCGGAAGAGAGGAAGCGGTCGCTCAATACGCGGCCAGGGGTAGGCACTCAGCTCGTGCCGTGCTAGGTTAGGTGAGTGATTCCGCTTAACGCGCGGTTCTGGATACCGGGTCCGGCTCAATACTCCTTCTCCGGGGAGACGACCTGCTCAACTCGCTGGTCGGAGGATTCTGCTTCTCTCGGCTCGCTCGGGCTCTTTTATACAGGAAGTTCGTGGGCGCGGGGGTTAGAAACGAGACAGGGGAAGAGCGCAGGGTGGGGAGCAACGTTGCTCTTTGTTGTCACGTTACAAAGATATAACTTTTATCTTAATTATACAAGAATATGAGTGGCCGAGGATATAGGATAGAAGACTGAAGAGCTGATGATCCCAGGTTCGAATCCAGCAGTGGTAAAACAAATTTTTCACATATGATATTTTAATTATAAAATAACATTAAGAGATTAGAAGGTTACTAATTCTGATGTAGAGAGAATAAAAATAACAAATAGAAAATCTATTCCAAATTTTTTTGCTATGGTTAGATTACAGTCAGGTAACAGTCAGGTAAACCTGATAAGTTTTTGATCGGGTAGCTGCGTTACGCTGAGATAAGTTCATCACCGGGTGAACATTATCAGTTCCCGATGTTTAGGTTGGGTTTGCCCAGTACTTTCCCGATGTAAACCGAACGAAATTTCTACTCGGGTTACGTCTTCCATTTTCTGTATGTTCATATACGAAATCTTCGCACCCTTTGTGTGCCTCCAATTCGTTCAAAAACTTTACGTCCCTGGCGACGATGATTTTGCGATCCTTTGGAATCCAAATGCGATACCCCTTTGACGTGTCCGCGTAGCCGACAAAAATGCCTTCGAAAGCTCTTGGTTCGAACTTTCCTTTGTTTGGATTCTTATTGAGTACGAATACCTTGCATCCGAACGATCTTAAATGACTGACGTTTGGTTTCTTCTCTTTCCATAGCTCGTAGGGTGTACTTCCGTTTAGGCTCTTGGAAACGCATCGATTTCGTAGGTAGTTTGCCGTGTTAATGGCTTCAGCCCAAAAGTGTGCGGGTAGATCAGACTGCGCTAACAAGCACCGAGCTGTTTCGACGAGGGTCCGGTTTTTCCGTTCGGCTATCCCATTTTGCTCAGGGGTATGTGGAATAGTCAGCCGTCGTTGGATGCCTGAGTCCTTTAATATTCGATCCATGTTGGAGTTGCAAAACTCCTTTCCGTTATCTGAGTGAAATGCCTTCACTTTCAAACCTGTCTGATTTTCGACGAATTTCTTGAACTCTAAAAATTTCCTCGTAGCTTCATCCTTGCTCTTAAGAAAATAAACTTGACACCATCTCGAATAGTCATCAATGAGTGTCATAAGTAGCGCGCGCCTCCCGTCGAATTAGAGCGCATCGGTCCGCAGAGATCAGAATATACGATTTCGAGACGTTGTGTGGATCTGGAATCACGCGAGGAAAATGGATGACTGGTCAATTTTTGCGTTATACATACCCGGCAGATTGAGTTATCTGGGTTATTTCCTAATTTTAGTTCCGACACTGCCTCTGTTCTTGACATACAGGGTGATTCAGAACAACCACTTGTCCTTAAAATGTCGTATTCTAAACTTAATTCTGAAATGATTTTTCCTGTTGCAAAATTTTCTCCGAAGCTTAGTTTTTGAATTATAAAGAGGAAAAGATATCGAATGACGGGCCAGATACTAGAGGCAGGCAGGAGCGGCGCGGCTCACCGTCGTCGCGGGCGCTTACGGCAAGAGCGCCCGCGACGACGCTGCCATCAGCTTACGCTACAAATACTTCAAAAGCGTTCTTCTCCTTTTTTCTTATTAAAAGGAAGGAAAAGAAAAACGTTT
>NW_011961485.1:0-2358 GCF_000949405.1 Vollenhovia emeryi
GCGATAAAAACACCTTCTGTTGTACATTTTGGACAGCTGAAATAGCCCGCATGTCCCTTGGTAAGAGTAATGAAAGATTTAGCAGGGGCAACACATATGATAGAGTGTATCAATACTGATAATTAGGGCTGTGAAATATGTATATGCATTTGCATATTTTTCCTGGTTAACTAAAACATGCAGTTTTAACAAACTGTATATGTTTTGAAACATTTGGAATCAATTTCAGCTATTTTTATTTTGCATATTTGTGCATATATTGTTATAAATGCATATTTTTGCATAAGCGGATTGTAATTGCATATTTTTTTACATATCCGGTATATCGGCACTTGGCACGTCAAACCTTAATGTTTCTGAGCAGGCAAAAGAAAAAAAATCCCCGAAAAAGAGCTACGGGCTCTCTCCCATTCTTCCGTTTCCAAGACTGAGTTTGTGTTTGTTCAGTTGCTGCTTCACCACTTTTCGCGAACTTTTGGTCGCTTTGGCTTCTCTTGGAAATGTAAAAAGGTGTTTGTTCCACTGTAAATGTTCTCTTGGAATAGTTTAATATTGGATTCATGGAAATATTACGACCTTTTGGACCAATAGGTCAGGAGTTTTTTTCTTTTTTAATGTTCGTTGTTAAATTTTTTAAATTAACATTTTTTTTTAACGCGTTTTTCTTTTTTAATATTCGCCATGTGATGTTCCTTGCCACTGTTTCTCTGTTTACTTTTATTTGTGTTTATACTTATGTGTATATTGCGGTTTCCTTATTTTTTCTCATGGTAGCTTTCGCATGGCGCGCGCAGCGCGCCGTGCTAAACGCACTTGCAACTTACACATAAACCAAACTTTTTTCCGTACAAAACGGTGGGAGTACAAATACATAAAAACCTAAACAAGTATGTCAAAATATATTTATGATGCAATGTCAAGTACATTTTCGTTTAATGGATATATCTGAGACATAATATCAAAGAATGTATCCAAACGAACAGGAAAGTCATACATCCTTTTAAATAAGAATTCTGCCAAATAATGTTCGTAATGCTTTTTAGATATTCCATACTTTGGAACTTATTTTCTTCATAACTTTTTAACAAACAATGAGCGACGGGAATGGGCAATGACCTTGACCTCCTTGGGGGTCAAGGTCAACATCAAGGTCAAACGGAAGTTGATTGGCGGGTGCTAAGTAAGGGTAAATATTTACCGATCTCATCTCGCAGACAATGCGTGTAATCATCGAATGTTATATTTCGCGCTACTACATTACTTTTAACACCTGTCGCCCTTTTCGTATCGGTTTTCTTACCGTCTACTCTCAAAGCGTACATTTTCGCCCTGAGTCCTACGAATTCGATCATGATCGCCCCGTTATTTTCATCCTTCATTAGACGAGGCACTTTCTTATTGGCAAGCGGGATACCGTACGCGTTGTCTGCAGAATAATCGCTCGTGTCGAATCTGTGTATATCGCGTTTCATCGTCTCATATACATCCTCGCACTCGATGTGGTATATGAGACTGTCGGTATCCGTATACATGATTTTACATTGCTCGCGATACATCGGTAACATACCATATAATCGTGATGAAATTCGTACAAGCAGATCTCTTGGATATGTCGAGGATGCACATACCCACGTAGATTGGCTTGTTGAATTTCACCTCAAGTTTTCGCAATTCCACGGCTATTAAATTTTTGGAAAAAATACTGCGACTATGGAAATTTGGTTTCGAGATCATTGCTTCCGCACCGTAGCGTCCATCCCATTTGGTTAAGAGTTTTACATCGTCGTGATTCCACACGTTTTCCATAGTTTTACCGAATACTGCGTTGTTCATTAATTTGTATAAATTTTTTTCGAAATCATTTTTGGCTAGCGTTCTAAATTGAGTATTAAGCTCGATGTATTTGCGAAGCCATGAAGATTGCGAAAACTCCAATACGCGATGTATCTTTGTCACGCGAAGCCCATGACGCGTGCACTGCTGCAGGTTGCGGTAGTGTATGACGTAACGCTTCTTATTACAGCTACTGGATAAAGGATAGCTGACTCGTCCGCCATCTTGGAGCCCAAACGTTTGACTTCGAAATGCATTTCGGCACAAGATATGAATTTCTTGTTCTAAATTTATTGTTAATAAAATCCAAATTACGTTTTTGTTTTTGGAAAGCTATATTGCTTCCTCATAGAGGAAGCTTTGTTTTCATGCGAAAATTTTTTTTTGGGTTTTGTATGCCAATGGGTTTAGTATAATCTAAAAACTGCAAAAAACACACTAATTTAAAAAATGTGTGTGTGTGTGTGTGCGTGCGCAATAATTGTTATCGCTCCCACCTTCGCAATTTTCGAGATATCCACAAAA
>NW_011961486.1:0-2359 GCF_000949405.1 Vollenhovia emeryi
TGCGTGGGTGGGTGCGTGGGTGGGCAACAATTAAAAAAAAACCCTATCGTCACAATCCTCCCAAAAAACCTCCTTAGCAGCTCCCCCGAAAAATTTGGAAAATTTTAAGCCCGGTTGCAAGAAGATCGGTCCAAAATTGCATGAGGAGTTCCAAACAGTGTGAATGCGTGGGTGGGTGCGTGGGTGAGCAAAACTTTATTAAAAAACCCCATCGTCACTGTAGCGTATTTGGGTGAGGAATGAATCGTACAGTCTCTGAGTGTTAGCGTATCCTTTATTCTCGGCTTCCACTCTGTGCACATACACCGGCTCTCTCTGTACGCTTGTCGTCATCTGCCTAGCCTCGCTATCTGCGCGCCCTCTCTGTCGCCGAGCGCCAGTTAGTATCGCGCCTGTGCGTGGATACACTACATCTCTTTCCTCTTTAATGAATGTTCTTTTGCTTTAAACGCGTATACAAAATCTTAACACTAATACTTACATGCTAACTCGCAATCATACATTGAAAACATAAATCCCTTACTTCTTATACAAAATCTCTTAATGCTAAATTTGAATACTTATTTCCAAATGCTATACACCCCATATCGCTCTGGTGCCTTTCGATTTCTCTTAGGTCTATCCTTCCCCCCGCCTACTTCTAAATTTTCCTTTTCTTCTTGTGCGCTTTCGTTTTCCTCTCCTTCTGCTTCTGACTCTTCTTCTGAATCCATATCAATAAACTTCTTTACTTGTGTCAAATTTCTTTTATACAGCTTTCCATCTTTAGATTTTACTGTTACTGTATTTCCCTTTCGCTCCATTATTTCAAATCTTTCCGGATTAAATTCTGTACTAAGCTTATTTTTCTTTTCCCCCCTAACTAATACCCTATCGCCAATGTCTAAATCACTTTCTTTAACCCTGTTTTTCCTATCATAATAGTCCTTACCCTTTAGCTTTTCCCAGGCATCTTTTTCCCTCACTTCTTCGTCTAGATTTTCCCTTTGCTCTATTTCCGGTAATTTAGTCCTTAATTTTCTTTTAAATAGTAGTTCCGCTGGCGTGACTCCCGTAACTGAATGCGGTGTGGATCTGTACATTAATAAAAATTTTTGAATTTCTTCTCGCCAGTTTCTGTCTTCCGCGTGCGCAATTTTCAACCTTTTTAGAAGGCTTCTATTCTGCCTTTCTACCTCGCCGTTTGCCTGAGGCCAGTACGGTGCCGTATGCGCGATCCTAATCCCGTTAATACTTAGCCATTCCCTAAATCGCTCATTCGCAAATTGAGGTCCGTTGTCGCAAACTACCGTGCTTGGAAATCCGTGCCTCGCAAATATTTCAAAAAGGACCTCTATTATCTTGTCCGTCGTCGTACTTTTTAAAATTTGTACCTCAAAGTATCTACTGTAATAATCCGTTACAACTAGGATGTTTTCCCCTGTTGGCATCGGGCCCATTAAGTCTAACGCAATCGATTCCCACGGACCTGTGGGCAATTCGTTTCGCTTTACCGGTGGTCGCGATACAGTGTCCTGTACCAATTGACATCCTTTACACGCCTTTACTGTTCTTTCCGCATCCCTGTCTATCCCATCCCACCAGACCTTGCTTCTTAATCTGTTTTTCATTGCCACAATTCCGGGATGACCCTCGTGCGCTATCTGAAGTGTTATTCGCTTCAATGCTTCCGGAATGACTATTCGCGTTCCCCTTAAAACAATGTTATTATAGCAACAGAATTCGTCCCTCATTATCCTAAATCTGGATTTTTCTAACTTCTTCCAATCTCCCGTCTTTATTGCCTCCCTTACGTTTCCTAAAACTTGATCTTTTCCTGATTCCAAATCTATTTCTTCTAGTGTCATTGCTCTCGGCACGGCTTCTCTCGCTACCCAATATACATACTGTTCATCTATGCCCTGATTATTTACTCCCTTTTTCTTTTCATTTATACCAGAGCTGTCCACGAACTGCTCATTTCGGCCGATTTTCGCGAGGCACCGCCTATCACCCCCTACTCCAGTCATTAAACAACCGTAACCAAGCGCGCGACGCTCAGCTTCAGGTACGACATATCGGTAATCCGACGCCGTTGCGTGCCCCTTGACTGCCAAATGTCAGTTTCTAAAACGTGATATGTTTAACATCTTTTTAAATAATTATTTCAATGAGAAATTTTTAATTTTCGAATATTAATTACATTAACGAGAATATTTTTAGTAATAGATTTCCACGTCACCCAGGAGGTACTATAATTGACGCGTTTTTTTTAAGTGGTTTCCCCAGTACTAAAAATATTCTCGTCAATGTAATTAATATTCGAAAATTAAAAATTTCCCATTGAAATAATTATTTAAAAAGATGTTAAACATATCAC
>NW_011961487.1:0-2359 GCF_000949405.1 Vollenhovia emeryi
GCTTTTTACGTGTTAGGATTTTCGTCTGGAAATGTTCTAAGGAATCTGTCAATAAGAGGACCTCCGGTGGTTTTAGGACACCCTGTATAAGTAATATATTAGTTATTTTATTTATAATTTTAATGTGAATAAATTAATTTTTAGTATTAAAAGACAAAATAAAAGAAATGAGAATACAGAATATACCTCTCCTTGATTTGGATAAATTAAACTTCATATTACTGCATATTATGATGAGTAAAATATGAAGATAATAATTCAATTCATTATTCGATACTACTCGTATAAAAAGAGTATTAAATTAAATGATACTTTTTGAGATTAGGAAATTTATCAGAGAATCGGCATTATTGTATTTGTTCTTAAATAAAGTATGTATTATATATTAGCGTTCATAAATAAAAAAAGAAAATTTTGTCGGTTGTGATCAAATAATAAAGTATACTAGATCTATTAATTATTACTGGCGACCTAGAAGATTTTTTATTCGGATTATTGTATTTATTGAAATTCTACTTTAATTATCCTACATTCATGTTATATGTATACTATACATATACACGCACGCACGCGCGCACGTACACATTTAATGTTTGTCATATTTTGCGCAATATGGTTTTTTAGTTAATCTACTGCCAATAGAGTCGAATTAAATTTGTTTGCCCGTTGTGTAATTACTGGCGACTTAAAAAAATTATTCGTTGTTTATGTCATATGTTTAAATGCATATTTTTTAATGTTCGATAAATAGTTATTTTATTAAATAAGTTTGAAGTTACTATATTACAATACTGAGCATTTTTATTCTACATATCAGTATAATAAATTTTCTAATTTGATTGTAATTTTCTAATTTCTGATTCCGATACGATGCGGTATTGACGTCTAATGCTATAACTTTGATGCTAAAATACTTTTCATGCATTTTCCACAATGCAGCGTCAACTTTAATCACGTGACCTCCCACACAGCACGGGGAACTCCCAGAGAGCTCCTGGGGAGCTATTAAAATTTTTCATAAGCTTAACTTGAACTTCAAACGAACTCGCACAGAGCTCCTTGGGAGCTCCTATGTCCGCTTTTGAGAGCTCCTTAGAAGTTTTATTTAAGCTCGCAGGGAGTTGAGAAGTCATGTTTTAAAATGTACGACATACGACAGGTAAGTCCGAGGTTTGTCCCAAAAATACGAATAATTGTTTTTTTATAATTTTATTTGACAATCAATCAAGTAAATCGAATTTGTCCCCCTCAAAATACTCTCCCCCTGATGCAACGCACTTGCTCCAACGCCGTTTCCACTGCTGAAAACAGCCTTGAAAGTCCTCCACTTTGAGCCTCTTCAGTTGCCTCGTCGTCGCTGTCTTGATGGCCTCCACGTCCCCCAAATGCCGCCCCCGAAGCAACATTTTGCATTTGGGGAACAAGAAGAAGTCACACGGTGCTAAATCGGGTGAATATGGCGGGTGGTCGGTGACAGTAATTGAGGCCCGTGCAAAAAACTCGCGCACAACCAAGGACGTGTGGGAAGGCGCATTGTCGTGGTGGAGAATCCAACGCCCATCTCGTGCCAAGTCTGGGCGGACACGAGGTCAGACAGTGAACGGAAATTTCTACGTCGAGGTCCTCAAGCGCCTCCGAGCGCGCGTGGCTCGTGTTCGCCCAGACATGGCACGAGATGGGTCATGGGCATTGGATTCTCCACTACGACAATGCGCCTTCCCACACGTCCTTGGTTGTGGTCGAGTTTTTAGCACGGGCCTCAATTACCGTCACCGACCATCCGCCATATTCACCCGATTTGGCACCGTGTGACTTCTTCTTGTTCCCCAAATGCAAAATGTTGCTTCGGGGGCGGCATTTGGGAGACGTGGAGGCCATCAAGACAGCGACGACGAGGCAACTGAAGAGCATCAAAGTGGAGGACTTTCAAGGCTGTTTTCAGCAGTGGAAACGGCGTTGGAGCAAGAGCGTTGCATCAGGGGGAAAGTATTTTGAGGGGAACAAATTCGATTTACTTGATTAATTGTCAAATAAAATTATAAAAAAACAATTATACGTATTTTTGGGACAAACCTCGTACGACATGCCACCTTGGACACTTGGGGAAGATTGTAGCAAAATGCTGAAAAAAAGGTACACCTAATATGACGTATATTATAGTACAGAGTTGTTGAGAATAGATCCATATTCATATTGGTAATCTTGTTACTCTGCTCTTAGTTCTTTTTGTTTTTCTTTAGTTGGTACTATTGTCCTACATGACTAGCCTTTTTTTCTCTCTCTACGCTCAAGACACGCTGTATGTAAGGTATACAACGAGCGCTACCGCTGTATCGTTTATTTCACGATAGATGCATAT
>NW_011961488.1:0-2359 GCF_000949405.1 Vollenhovia emeryi
CAATAAATATTCGCCTGTCGTATTCTTTTCACTCATGACCATTTCAGTCAAAAATTTTTCAATAGTATCCCAAGATTTTCAAAATTCTTTCTACGCACGCATGACGAGATAGCCAACGTGTTAGACATAATTTTCGAATCTTGCGATATGTGTTTTTGAAACTTTCACAAAATTCTCGAAATATTGCTGTTCGCTTGGGACTACTATTTATAAAAAATGCAATTTTTCTAACAAATTCCTCACAAATGTCTGGTATTTTATTACAAGCGGCATGCGCAACTAATGCTGCGGAATGGCATGGACATGTGAAAGTTAATACATTCTTGTTCATTTGTTCTAGTTTTTTTTTAAATGATTCGTATTTCCCTACCATGACAGATGCATTATCGCATGATAAGGCACTAATGTTTTGAAACGGAATTTGTAGCCTCTGCATTTCTAATTTGTCTGCGCTGCAATCTGTTGCATCAATATCTATTAGTTTCACTAATTGCGAATGAACTCGTAATGTCTTGGGATTTATATATCGTGCATGAAACGTCATTCATTTGTCATTACAAATGTCTGACGTTTCATCAATATGAATCGAAAATTTCGTATTTTGCAAAGTTTTAACTACGTGATTAGTCTCAATTGGGCCAACAACGTTCGCAATTACGTGCGCACATTTTGTTGAACCCATATTCATGTTTTTCAAGACATCAGGATCTTTTCCAACATCTTGAAAAAATTTTAAAATTATTTGTGCAGTGTCATATGAAATATTTTTGTCAGCTATTAATGCGGCGAATCGAATCTCCGCTATTTTTTTCCGATTTTCTAATGACATTGGTTCTTCACTTTCCACGTGTACAGTTGTTGAAGTACTTTCTAAATAATACTTTTCTAAATTATCTAAATGCATTTTAGAATCTGCGTGACGATAATCTTAGATAAACCCGCAGTAAAAGATTTATTACAAATACAAAAAAAAGAGTTTTTATCATCTGACACTTCGCGCAACCATATCTTATATTCTTTAATATTTAACCATTGTTTTTGAAACGTAACTTTGTATGATATTTTACAACTTTCACTTTTACCGTACATTTCACACGATGATGTACTATTTTCTATATTATTTTTATGGTATGCAGATATCTCTTGTTTAGAAATTGATGAGCACGAAAAATTTGTATTACATTTAATGCAGTGAAAAAGACTATCATCATTTGAAACTTTTCGTACCCAAGATTTAAATCGCTCATTAGTGAGCCAGCTTTCTAAAAAAATTTGCTTACGTTTTTTCTCATTTCATCAGACGTTTCCTTATTTTATATAAAAATAAGACTAAGCAATAAAAACACAAATATCGTGTGATATTATAGGAAGAAATAAAAATATATACTCTTACCAAGCAGTCACACGACGCACACAGTGCCGCACGATTTATCACCGCCACACAACTTATCACAATACTTTAACAAGCTTTTGCAAAAGCACTTTCTTAAGATTTCACACAAGCACGTAGAGTACTTGCAGTCAATCAAACGTCAAGACACTCGTGCAATGTTAAACTTATTTATTCGGCTGTGATATCGTTTCTAGCACCAACAAACACGATCACGTTTTATGTTGATAAACACGTCGTAATTGTTTCTCTCCATATTGGAAATAACAATCAAACATCAAGTTACTATGTCGATAACTTTACGTCGGTAACGTCTACCGCCACCACGTTAGCGCGATGGACGCCGTGGCGCTTGAAACATACAATTGAGTTTCAATTGTTTTTAACAACGTGTCCGCCGACAGACGTGAGAACGTGACAAAGAACGTGACAACTACAAGGAGCAGGATGTCCAGTAAGTATTACACAATTTGTGTACATTCCCTGTCAGAAATTACTCGTAGATCAATGTCGAAACGACGTCGAATCGGCAGCAATATGACGGTTTCGATGTCGATACGACGTCGTTCCGACGTCGATCGACGATTCATTTCTGACTGGGTTATGTATTTAACGCTTTATAGCTGCGTTCGGCATTGCAAATCCGAGGCGTCGGAGTGCTCTTTTGCATTCGAATGAGCGAGAAAGCAGACCGAGATAGAAAGAGAGGAATTAGGGTGGCGTCCCATCGAGCAGAATACGCAGAAGCGGAATCAGCGGATCGCTAATCGCAAGATCATTCTGATAGATCCCTTTCAAAAATTTTGTCGAAACGGTCTTGTGATTAGCAATCCGCTGATTCCGCTTCCGCGTATTCCGCTCCATGAGACGTTGCCCTTCCCAGTGAGAAATGATTCGTCGATCGACGTCGAAACGACGTCGAATCGACATCGACGCCGTCGAATTGACGTCGATTCGACGTCGTTTCGT
>NW_011961489.1:0-2359 GCF_000949405.1 Vollenhovia emeryi
AAGAACTAAAGGAAAGGGAACTAAGATGGCAAGAGGAGAAAAGGGAACTGATAGGTAGAATAGAAGAGATGGAAAAGAGGTGGATAGCTAAAATGAAAGAGGGGGAGGGAAGAGAAGAAAACAAAGAAAGGGGAGGGAGATAAAAGAGTAGAAGAGAGGATGAAGGAGTTAGAGAGAAAATCAGAACTGAAAGAGAGGAAAGAGAGGAGAGCGAACGTAATAGTGAGAGGTATGGAGGTAGAGAAGGGGAAAGGGAGGGAGACATTCGAGAAATTAATAAAGGAGTTAGGAGCGGAAGCAAAGATAGAAGACATGAGCAGAATAGGAGGAATAAGGGAAAAAGGGCCGGAGACTTGGTTAGTGAAATTAGGAAGTGAGGAACAGAAAAGAGAGGTAATGAGAAAGAAGAGAATGTTAAAGGGAAGAAAGGAAAGATTAGCAGATGACTTAACGTGGAGGGAGCGGAAGATGAAATGGAGGATAGAAGAGATAGCAAGGGAAGAGGAGAGGCGAGGTAGAAAGGTATGGACAAGCTATGGGAAGGTGAGAATAGAGGAAGAATGGTGGATCTGGGATGAAGAAGAAGAGGTGCTAAAAGATAGAAGAGGTAACGTAAGAGGAGTAAGAGAGGAAGGGAAGGGGGAATGAAAGGTAGAGGAGAGAGGGGGGAGGAAAGTAAGGAAGGGGAGGGAGGAGAAGGGGAAGGGAAAGAAGAGAGTGAGGAGGAGGGGAGAGGGGAGAACAAGACAGAATGGAGAGTAGGGTTCTGGAATGTGGCAGGGATAGGAAGGAAAGATAAAGATTTTTGGGAGATTTTAAAACAGTGGGATATAATGGTGTTGACGGAGACATGGGTGGAGGAGAAAGGTGTGAAGAAACTAAGAGAGAATTTACCAAAGGGATACAAATGGGGGGTACAACCGGCGAAGAGGATTAAAGTAAGAGGAAGAGCGAGAGGAGGAATGGTAATGGGAATAAGAAGGGAGTGGGTCGAAAGAGGGGAGGAGATAGACATAAGAGAGGAAGGTATAATAACAGGAATGGCAAGAAGAGGGGGAGAGAGATGGAGAATAATGGGAGTGTACGTGAACGGGGATATTGAGGAGAAACTAAGGAGAATAGAAGGGTGGATGGAATTAGAAGAGGTAGGAAGTAGGAATATAATAGGAGGAGACTTCAACGCAAGAACGGGAGAGAAGGAGGAGGGATAATAGAGGAAAGGTTAGAAGGAAAGGAAGAAGGAAGGAAAAGGAGATCAAAGAATAAGAAAGTCAACAGGGAGGGAAGGGCCTTAATAGAGTTTATGGAAGAAAGAGGGTGGGGAATACTAAACGGAGGAATAAAGGGAGATGAGGAAGGAGAATACACATATACAGGTGGGAGAGGGAACACAGTGATAGATTATGTGATAGGAGACAAAGAAACGAGAGATAGGGTAAAACGGTTAGTAATAGGAGACAAAATAGACTCTGACCATCATCCGGTAGAGATAACAATAGGGGAAGGGGAGAAGGAAGGGGAAGGAAGAAGAAGAAAGACCAGGAGGAAAGAATGGAGAGGGAGATGGGACGAACAGGGAAGGGAAAGCTTTAGACAAAAGATAGGAGAAATAGAAAGTAGGGAGGGGGTACAGGAGGATTGGGAGGAGTGGGAAGAGAGAATAAAAAATGCAATAGAAGAGATAGAAAGGGAGGGTGGAGGGAGAGAGGGAAAGAGGGGATGGTGGGACGAATAATGCAAGAGTAAAACATGATGAGGAAGCAATGTGCAAATTTCCAATTTGCACCCTTATTTTAGTTTGGTATTTGTCATCTCTATGAAATTTTTAAATGACAACTCACTTCTTCAAAGCATATTTTTACTTGAACCTCTATGATAATGCATTTTCCAAATTTCAAAATTTCCTTTCAATGAATTTCTATTTACTTTATCATTTTACAAATATTTTTTATTTTATTATTGTTTTAATAACGAAATTGGTCTATGTTTAACATTATCATGTTTGAGGCATGCTTTCTTTTTTGGAATATTAAATTTTTATTTTAATTTTTGTATGGTCATCCTTATTGCAATATTAGAACTATTTTTCTACTTAATCTAATTATGTAGGTCAATATATTTTTGTTCTTACTTATTATTTACACAATATTTTTATTCTTCTCCTATTCTTTAAAATTCAATTCATTATCAGTTTGATATATTTTCATAAAAAATATCCATCTCTACATTAACCCTTACTCTTCCGGGAAAGGCATTAATAATTTCTGATTAATTATTTCAAGACAATGCCGTCGCATTTTTGGCATATCTCTCGAATATCTTTTATTAGAAGGATTTTCCCCTAATGCAATTGTTACTG
>NW_011961490.1:0-2360 GCF_000949405.1 Vollenhovia emeryi
TCTATGTTGTTATTTCTTCCGCTCGGGTGTCGATCATCCTATAGTATTTCCTTTCTTCATTTCTTCCTTTTCCTTGTTCTGATGGTGTAACGACTTTTATCATGACCGTTATCTTCGGCTTTTTAAATTTTCTTACATCTTCCCGTCTTACTTCCTTTCCTCTATTTTCTTCCTACTTTTCTGTATTCTTAGTCTTTTTTTAATATCGTGGCATATGATTCTTGTACTGTAGACCATTTTTCAGCGTTCTTGAACCTGTCGTATTCCGTTGTATAAGCATTTTCCTTATCGTATACTGTCTTTTCCGCCTCATAAAACGTGCAGTTTTTATACGCCATGATGATCATTAGATCCTTGTTCCTTTTGTATTCGGTGCAGCCCTTGTAAGTTGATCTGTATTTGTCACCGCAATTAACGCATCTTTCCCGTAGTGTATGTACCCGCACCGGCGGAAATGCCGTCCGTGTTCGTGTGACTCGCACACAATGTCGGGTCTCGTACACATTTTCGCCTGTAGGTGAGATACGGAAGGTACGGAAAGTAGAGGCAGCTGCTCGCGATTGGACTGCGACGGGGCTACGGGGACTAGCAGGGCTACCGGTATAGCGACCGTATTGGGGAAACGTGGTGGGAGTCGCTGCGATCTACCATCCTCCTCGCGAGCCGTGTAAGCGAAAGAGACCGCATTATGCGAGGATAGCCTTTCGTTAATGCTGTCCTGATGCGTGTGACTCACATACACTGATCAGGGCCACGCACACACTCTCCCCTATAGGTGAGCCGTACACGGTGGTGCGCTAGTTTTTCCATGAGCTTTTCACAGCCCATGTCAAGAACAGCGACACGCGACTAACTCGCATTATACAGGGTGTCTGATAAAAATGTCGCCAATTGTAAAATAGTGGTAGATTGGGTTAAACTGAGAAGAAAAGTCATATGCCGCGTTGCAAAATTCGTAATAGTTATCGAGTAATTAATTTATACATCTGAGCGAATGAGAACGTAGAATACGGTAGGCCGGACTTGGAAGCCATGTAAGATAATCGATCGGAGCGGGAGGTGGTGCGATGTGCGAGATACAACGCGGTGGGAAAAAACAGTGATCACGGCGCGCGGCGGTGCGCCGCTCCTGTCTGCCTCTTGTACTCGGCCAGTTATTTGCTGACTATTTCTTTTAATAATTCAAAAACTAAGCTTCGGAGAACATTTTGGTAACAGAAAAATCGTCTAAGAATTTAATCAGTAATACGACATTTCAGGGACACTATACATATTTTGAATCACCCTGCATGTAGCAACACAACCTTACACGGGAAAAAAATTCCCGTGACATTCACAGAAATTGTTGCTAGAATAAATTTCTATTAATAGGGGAGGGTGGGCAGCTGCCACTCCCTGCTCCAACGTAGGTACGATTAACTTCAGATTCGTAATCAGCGACCTTAAAAACCCCTGAGTACCAAATTTCAAACGAATCGGACCAATTTTATAAACATCCGCCATATTGGATCCACCATTTTGAATTTGATAAATCTAGTCAAGTATTATGTAACTTAACTTTCTAAATCTGAACTCACGGTCAGAATTTAAAAACTCACGTTTTTTTATTATGGCATAAAATGTACCAAAAAAGTATGTTTTTTGAGGTTAGAAAGAAAAAGCGAGCCAACTTCAGAATTTTGACCTCGGATTCGGATTCAGCGATCCAAAATACGTAGGAATTGACTAGTCTGCTCCATCGGACAAAATTTTTTTGTGGGGGTTGTGTTATTTGGAACAGTTCCGAATACACTAGGAAAAATGTCCGATCACGAGACACGGTGGTGTCTCGCGCCAAGTGTAAGCGCAGCTAGTACCGCGCGCGCGAGACCGACCGTGTAAGTTTACGCGAGTACACGACTTGACGGGCCCTCAGATTTTCGGATCTCAACAACGGCTGATCCGACGAACTTGAGACTGCGCTTAATCGATAGCTTGGGTACGATTTGCATAATAAAAGTGTTTTTACTTTTTTCCCACGTGCCCCATGAGTAGAGATATTGCAATGCAAAGTCCACGGGTCTTAATTTTCACGTAATTTTTATTAAGAAACATCGTCATCGTGGTCGTCGTGGTCAACCAGGCCAAAATCCATTTCACTTTTCTGTCGCAACGTCGCGTTGGCGCTGCTGACGTGACTGATTACCGACATTACCGATGTTACCGACGATAACATTATATACTTTGAATTCGATGTCCACGTGACCCAGGTTACCGTTAATACTTTGAACTCGATGTCCACGTGTACCAGGTTGCCGATGACGACGTCCAGATAGTGCGTTCCGTAGCTTTCGGTGTCTAGGTCCCAGGTCGCTGATGAT
>NW_011961491.1:0-2361 GCF_000949405.1 Vollenhovia emeryi
GGCGCAAACGATATACACTTTAGACAGTGTCGTACATGCTCCTCGCATTTTTCACGGATTCGCGGGAACCAATACGTACGTCGAATAGCGTCGATCATCTTACCAGGCCCGACATGGCCCATCTCATTATGATAACGGAACAGTACATGTCTCTCCATTTGTTCGGGTACAAGAAACATAAGGTTTGCGCCGTGCTTCTTATAAACTAATCCGTTACGCAATTCGTATTGTGGATCCTCGGTGGACTCGAGTCTCTTCGCGATATCCTTAATTTTGAGATCTCGGCTCTGCAGGACGATGAGATTCCACTCAAAGGGATTGTCGTCGACCAACAATACTCCGAAAGATCGACTTAATGCGTCGACGTGAGCCATTTTATCACCGGCTCGATGTACCACCTTAAAGTCAAAACTTTGGAGCTCGAGACTCCATCTCGCTATACGAGCGTTAATGTCACGTTTCTCTAATGTCTGAGCGACGGCAACACAGTCTGAGACAATTACAAAAGTCATATCTTGCAAATAAATACGAAACCTCCGCACCGCATACACGATAGCCAGGGTCTCCAGCTCAAAGCTGTGGTACCGTGCTTCGACCTCGGTAGTCCGTCGGCTAAAATAAAATACTGGATGCATCCTGCTGTCATTCTGTTTTTGCATAAGAATTGCTCCGAACCCATGACTACTCGCATCGCAGTGTAGTTCCGTATCGGCTTTTGGATTATATATGGCTAAAATTGGCGCCTCTACTAGCTTATTTTTTAACGTTGTGAATGAATTTCTCTCACACTCTCCGAATTAAAAAACAACATCTTTTTTAAGAAGACGATATAGCGGCCGCGCTATAAGAGAAAAGTCTTTAATGAATTTCCGGAAATACGAAGCCAATCCCACAAACGAATGGGTTTCCTTGACCGTTTTGGGCTTGGCGAAATTCTGCACCGCTCTAACGCCCCTATCGGTGGGCTGTATTCCCTCTTTCGATATCTTATATCCTAAATATTCAACCTCCGTATACAAAAAAGCACATTTCTCCAGTTTCAACTCGAGTTTGTTGCTAACTAAGATTGTAAAAACTTTTTTCAGAACGTCAATATGTGATTCTAACGTTTCGGTAGCAATTAGCATGTCGTCTATATAAACAACAACGTTGCCTCCTCCTATTAATTCTGACATAACCTCAGTCACAAACCGTTGGAAGAACTGAGGTCCTATCTTCAGGCCAAAAGGCATTCTTAAGAACTCGAATTGCCCCAATGGAGTTACAAATGACGTGTACTTTACCGATTCCGGTGACATAGCAACATGGTAGAAACCATCTTTGAGATCCAGTGAACTGTAAAAACATTTGCCTCGCAATGCATCCAACTGGTCTTCGATCAAAGGTAATGGATAATTGTCACGTGCCAAGACCTTGTTTAATGCGCGATAGTCCACGCACATCCTAATATCTCCTGTTTTTTTCCGAGTTAGCACGATTGGAGAGGCATACTCTGAAACACTTTTCCTTATTATATTTCTCTGCAAGAGATCATCTAGAATTTGTCGAACCCTCTCTTTTTCTGCAAAACCTAATCTTCGAGGGCCGAATTGTATTGGCTTATCATCTTTTAGCATTAAGGTAGCCTCTACTTGTACCGCGGGGACCGCCGATCTGTCGGGTTTTACGTAATAATCGAGAAAGGTATTCTCAAATAGCTTACTACTGCTCGGCGGAATCTCGCAATTTACGTTAACCTCAATGCAATTGGAATCATTACGAATAAGTAATATCTCGCTCACGGCTTTATCAAAAATCGGGCTGTTTGTTAAACGATAATTGAAAGACTTTAACGCATCTTTGCCTATCAGTAATGGAACAGACATCGTGTCGTCCGATACTACGCCGATAGTTATCGGTTTGCTACATCCATCCATAGTAATATTAACCTGAACTATTCCTTTTACCCTAAGCTTGGAATTATTGACGCCCCGATATCTGGTCCATTCCCGTCCCGGTGTTTGCCACGCTTTACCGTCTATTAGACTTTCCTGAGTAAGAGTAATCGGGCATCCCGTATCCAGCCTGGCCATACATGAGAATGATGCACCTCCCTGAACCTGTACATTGGTCATCCTCTGGAATTCATCTCGAGGTTCCTCGTGTAAATCCACAAAAAGGATTTCGTCGTCCTCCTCGTTCTGGTCGTCGTCATCAGCTTCATTCCTCTCGGGTGCAGCCTGTTCGCCTTCATCGACCAAACCCACTTGCCGGTCGGCCTTTCTGCTACTGGCACTAGTTTTCCTGTCCACGTTCGGCTCCTTAGTTTTCCTGTCCACGTTCGGCTCCTTAGGTTTCCCGTTGGCGGCAGGACAGTTCCTC
>NW_011961492.1:0-2361 GCF_000949405.1 Vollenhovia emeryi
ACCGATGGATAGCCTTGGACGCTTGACATGGCTGTGTTCCTCTAGCTCAGCGATACACTCGTGGCATTGTTGCAGCCACCCCAAATAATCACCTAATGTGGTGATCCTGTCGGCTCGTTCCACCAGATCTTGCTCTCGTTGTTCCATGTTGTCGCGCTAGCGTCTTTTCAGACTTTATAATGTCCACAATGTTTATCTTCTCGATCCCGTATAATATCTCCTACTGTGATGGGGCTGGCTTCCGGACCGATTATACAGGGTGATGGAAAAGTACCGGACCGGTAAAATATCTCGAAAAATATGGGAGATACGGAAAAATGTTTCAGACGAAAGTTGTACGGTTTTAAAAGGGCTATATAATGGTAAAATTTATGTTCCAAAAAATTAATTTTTTATGATTATATGGAGGTCGCCGTCATTTTTTTAAATGGAACTCCCCATTGTTTATTATACTATTTTATTCTACTAATTAATATGAACAACTTTTGTCTGAAACATTTTTTGATTTGCCTAATACTTTTTGAGATATTCAAGAGAAAATTTATAACTTTTTCAATGTTTAGTTTATAATCTCTCGATAACTGTTTGTCGGAGGGAAAAGTAGTACAGGACTTTTTTACTTGATTTAGTCTCAGGAATATGCTGTTGCAATGGTGTTTCAATTATTGAAAAATTTTATGTATGTAAATTTTATGTGTTGCAATATTGGAACACTTTTACAACAGCATATTCCTGAGACTAAATCAAGTAAAAAAGTCCTGTACTACTTTTCCCTCCGACAAACAGTTATCGAGAGATTATAAGCTAAACATTGAAAAAGTTATAAATTTTCTCTTGAATATCTCAAAAAGTATTAGGCAAATCAAAAATGTTTCAGACAAAAGTTGTTCATATTAATTAGTAGAATAAAATAGTATAATAAACAATAGGGAGTTCCATTTAAAAAAATGGCGGCGACCTCCATATAATCATAAAAAATTAATTTTTTTGGAACATTAATTTTACCATTATATAGCCCTTTTAAAACCGTACAACTTTCGTCTAAAACATTTTTCCGTATCTCCCATATTTTTTGAGATATTTTACCGGTCCGATACTTTTCCCTCACCCTGTATATTATATATTCCTTCATTATATTTCGATGAATTGTGATCTATCGAATATCTATCGAAAATTAAGATATCCGCTCTTTTCTTAATATTAATAAATAACAATTAAAATTTTGCTATAAACATTCTAGAATATACAGGGTGTTGAAAAAAAAGGGTTACATATTTTGATAAGAGGGAGTATTGGACAAAACAAGAAGAAAAGGTTTAATTAACATGGGTCCTAAGACTAATATCTTCAGAGATACAAGCTATTTTGTTATTTGAGCTCTTTGTCATTTTCTTATTAGTCGTGTCATCTTTAGAATGTAATGAACGTCTTAGAGAATCACGCACTCTTTCAAGTCACGCACCATAACTTCATTTCTCTCTCCTGATATTTACGTTTGGTTCGCAATAGACACCACAAGTCAGGAAGATAAATGATTACATTTCATAAAATAAAAATTGTTTCTTTATCTCTCTTTGTTTATTTCTTGTTTTTAAAGTACTTAGAAAAAAGATATCCCCATTGTACCCCATTCTTCCCTACTCCTTTGTTCATTACATTGTAAAGATGACACGACTAATAAGAAAATGACAAAGAGCTCAAATAACAAAATATAGCTTGTATCTCTGAAGATATTAGTCTTAGGACCCATGTTAATTAGACCTTTTCTTCTTGTTTTGACCAATACTACCTCTTATCAAAATATGTAACCCTTTTTTTCAACACCCTGTATATGGAGGACGAGAAACTAACTCACTTGCAATGTATTTAATATATGGACTATGGAAATTTTGAATTTTCTCGATTAACATACCTGTTAGTACATGTCTGTTTGTTAAAAGAGAACCACCACATTGAAAGCTGTATATTCTCTCAAATCTTTTTTTTCTAATAAGGTAGATTGCAACTACCCACGGCCACTGACCTGGTAATGAGGTCTCACCATTGGGGATCAGTCTATTTGTACTATCGGTGTAGTAACTGGTAACACCGCATTCGGCATTGCTATTGTAACTCGGATTGTTTATGCGGTAGCCACTCGAATTTCGATGCCACGGTTGAAAATCTTGCGACAGTGGTTCTTCGTTCGGAGGGTACACAATATGCCCCAATTCGATATTGGCTAGGATATTTCTATTTGACGCTGAGATGCAACGGAATATACAGGGTGATTCAAAATAGGTATAGTGTCCCTGAAATGTCGTATTCCTGATTAAATTCTAAGACGATTTTTCTCTTACCAAAATGTTCTCCGAAGCTTAG
>NW_011961493.1:0-2361 GCF_000949405.1 Vollenhovia emeryi
GGAAAGATGTATAAAAATTCATGAAAAATATCTTACAAGTGCATTACATGTATGATGATGGAATGGTACATAATTTAGATTTAATGAATGAGCTCTTCTCGCTTGCTTCCACAGTTTTTTCAACTTTAAAACATTTATGCTCTGCTAGTGGAAGTGCCTTGTATGTGTCCAATGCTGCTGTGTGGGGGAGATTCCACATACATTTTTTATCAGTACAAGATATTTGATCTAATTGTTCGATGTCTCTCCTGAAGTAAAGAGAAATACTTTGTAAGCATAAATGTGCCAAATTATATTATAAAATGTAACAATTGTAAAAATAATAAGTAAATGTTAAAAATATAAAGATTATTTAAACTTTATGAACTATGTATGCACATAATTCATTATAATATACATGCATACATATATTACTTACCGATTGCAAAATAATAACATAGCAACTATGTGCTTGCACTTGGCACTTAAACCAGCCTTACATGTGCATTCCGCTACATTTATTTTCCCGTTCACACTTAATTTAACTTTTATTTGATGTGGTGCATCTCTCATATTAGAGATTTGCAAGCAAAAACCAAGCAAATTAAAAAAGTCTTCGGTCTGTTCTGCTATGCCACAAGCTAATAAGTGACCACAATTTAATAAATTTTCACCTTCAATAAAGTTACGTGTCGAAGGTGAACATTCTGCGAATTCACAAATGTCTTTAATGGTCAAACGCATCTTCTAAGTATTATTTAATCCTTCTAAACAACACAGTCAGGTTAGGAGGTTAGGACAGTGTCCTTATTGTGGCGGCCATATTGGAGACGTGACGTCACGAGTTAATATCCCAATTGCGTACAAAATTGTCAAGAGAACACGAGAAATCCAAAAGGAGAATGTGGGTCAGGCCTATTTATTCAATTGAACAGCGTTTGCTTCAAGGAGATAGTAACAATTTACCCAGATAGCCAGTGTGAGGACAAATTGCTTTCACATTGCTAAGAAAGATGTTAGCATTTTGCTACGCATCTATGTCGTCCATTGTGCTGTTGTTTGTTAGCATTTGATGTCGGAAATAAAACATTTGCATGTTCCAAACATTATGCTAGCATTAAATGCTTGGTCACATTATTGCTCATGCTTGCTAGTTCCGAGCATTATGCTAGCATTAGATGCTTGGTCACATTACTCCTCTTGTTTGCTAGTCCCGAGCATTATGCTAGCATTAGATGCTTGACCATATTACTATCGAGGCCTATAGAAGCTCGCTCGATGGAGATACCGAGGCCCGAGGGGCTCGCTCGGTGAAGATATCGAGGCCTAAGGAGGCTCACTCGATAGAGATTCCGAGGCCCAAGGGGCTCGCTCGGGGCAAAATAATCGAGGTCCTTGGGCTCACTCGATCAACACTTCGGAACTATCTCCGACAAGAATCACTTATTGAATTTTGTCATCGCCGGAGGTCTTTATATACCCTTCGCCACTAAATTTTAAGTGCGAGTATGCTGTCAGCGCTGGTGGCCGCCTAGCGGCGGCGCGCCGAACCACCGCCGTGTCCCCGGCGCTCGCAGTAGCGGCGCCGTGACGTGTGGTGCCCGCGCGCTTGATGTGGCGTGAGTCGCCACACAATCGATGCGATGATCAACTGTATACTACTGATGTTGTAAGGAGAATGTCTATCAGAACCATAGAATAACATTTAAATAATACATTCTACCTTCAACAATACAAATTTTTTGCATTTGTCAGTTTCCCTAAACTTGTTTAAGAAATATTTTTAAAGTTTCGAAAATTTTACGACAGTGCTGTACCATTTGCATTACTAATATTTTAATTCATATGTTTTGAACTTTCCAGGTTGACTTCCTTACACACATAGGAGGCTTTGACTTACGAAATGCTCTTAATTTGTGCATGAAAGAAATCATGACAGACGAACTATCACTTTCTATTCGTGGTGGGGAAATAAATTAGATAGGACGCTACCATATTTCATTCAATAAAATTGGCCAATGCTCTCCAAGGTATGAAATACATTACTTTAAAACTGACAATATAATAACTAATAATAATGTGTAGTTTTATTTCTTTCAACTATTTACTGAGGATGTTAAATTATTAACGTCTTTAAATGTATTTTTCAGATGCCATGGCCAATAATGGATATTTTGATCCTCCAACACAAGCCGAATTTAAATCAGGGATGCAAGAGGCTTTACGTGTTGCAAAGCAAAGATTCAGAAACTCTCAACGAAGGCCAAATCCCCCTGAAGTAAGTCAGGAAAAATAACAAGGTGTACCGAAGAGAATTGTGCAATGAATAACAAAAATATTTTATATTATTTTCGTAACTAATTATATTGGATATATTATAGC
>NW_011961494.1:0-2361 GCF_000949405.1 Vollenhovia emeryi
ACCTCCCAGGACGGCATGAGTGAGTCTCCGGACATGACGAATCCCGCTATTAGCTGAGCTGGCGCGCCTTCCACCGACGACCGGAGGTAATGGAGCCTCTCCACGTCCGTGAGCTGCTCGTGTTGCAGGACCAGGCTGGTAAACAGGTCTCTGAACGCAGGCCACGCAGCATACTCCCCCGTAAACTTGGGGAGCGAGATGTCCGGCAAGCGTGAGTGCGTCTGTCTGGTCTCGCCGGACGATGAGCTGGTCTCAGGTTGAGCGGACTGAGCTGTCAGTGCGTGGCGGAGCACGCCGATGATCCGTCGCGCTTGCAGGTAGCACCGCGACTCCTCGAGGTGAGCATTCCCTGCGAAGTACTCATCGGTGATGAACGCCGCCGGCCAGGAGACCTCAAGGTAGGCGTGTTCCTTGGTGAAGGCCTTGTGCGTTTCCTCGACCTGCTGCTGAAGTTGCGAGACCTCCTCGAGCGAGGTCTCCGCTGGGACCACCGGCAGGGCGTCGATGAGCTCCTTGAGTAGCGTAATCCGGCCCATCTGCGTCCGAGCCTTCAACGCGAGCTCCGGTGCTAGCCGGGCAGGAGACGCCGTCCTTCCCGACGTGCGGTCTCCCTGAGGCACCTCCAACACCGGGGTTTTAGGGCGGTCCGTCTTGCCCGTCTTGTTCTCGTCCGCCATCGTGAGAGCGAGGAGGTTGAAGCGTCTCGGCGACCGAAGAGAATTTCTATTCTCCGCTGGAGAGTTGAGCCGTCACCGATGAGCTGTCACGCGAGAAAATCGTGATATCACGTGATCAGTGCGAGGGACCGAATACGTGCGCGTCGCCGATCACGCGGAAGGGCCGTGAGAGTACTTGGCCGCTTCGTCGGACCGTATCTGTGCGCGCCGACGATCACGTGATAATTGCGTGTTGAGCTAATCCGTCCGAGAGCCTCGCCGCAATCCGGCTCGAAGGACCAAAAAATGTTCGCGACTCTCTTTGGGAGAGCTCGCTGGGCCGCTGCGGTTGGAAGCAGGGCTGAGAGGACCTTGCGGCGAGAGATCGGGGAACAGATGTACGCATGAGAGGTTATAAATCACGTGATCGTAACTCGAATCGATTATGTAAAATACCGTGGTCCGTTTAATACATGTAAAAAGCTTACAGTTGAGCAGTCTAGTGTTTAATGGTGATGATCAGTCCTTTTGCCACTTGCACGGGTTGATTATATTAATCGATGACCGGCCTCGTGATTGCGGATGCCCGTGAGCCGTGTCCACGCGACGCCGGCGTGCGATGCGTGGTGAGCTTGAGCCGCCGGTGATGCTGTATCCCGAGATGTCCTGGTTGAATCGCACTGCTGAGTTCACTAAGTGTCCACACTGAGTCTGTCCGTGATTAGGAAAGTCCACTATTTCACTTGAGAATCTTTAGCACTGCACGACGCGTGTACTTCGTACTGATGCCATGAGCGAAAAGGCCCCGGAAACGAGCGCGTAGAAGCGCCGTCGCCTCGCGTTGCGATCGGGCATGCGCGCGCAGCGCTCCTGTGGCGCTGCACGCTCTGGCCCGGCTGATGCTGCCATCACGCCGGTGACGAACAGACCGCGATTCCTAATTGAATCCGGAACAGAGACATTATCTTATAACTCACGTAAAAAAGATCCAAACAAAGAGTTAAGATGGTTTAGTATAATTAAACTGAAATACATGATTTTTGTGAACTGCATACACCAACCGTACTTTGCAATTAAGCTTTTTATTACAGTCATTACTTTTAAAGATTATATGTATACATATACATGTTTATATAAAGCAATTTTAGATTTGTAAGTAAAGTACATACGAGGCCTGTAAATTAAGTAATGAGACTGGCCGCCGCGCGGCGCTCCAGTCGCTAGCAGCGCGCCCCCTGGAGGCGGGATTTGTAGTGGGGGGTCTAAGCTAAACAACGCACCGGGCGGCAGTCGCGTCCGAGCTCAGACGCAGTGAGAATTACGCGTGGCGCAAAAGCTGTTTTGAGTTCTTGTCACGGCAGAAAACGTCAAAAATGGAGCGTTCGCTGGAGCGGCGCTACGCGATTAAATTTTGCTTTCACCTGGGCAAAACCGCTTCCGAGACGCTTGCCTTGGTTAAGGAGGTTTACAAAGACGACGCCCTGTCAAGGGCTCAGGTTTTCCGGTGGTTCAGTGAGTCCAAGAACGGACGGGAGACCGTTGAAGACATGGAGTGATCTGGACGCCCTTCAACGAGTGGTTTTAATCTTGGGCGATTAATCTTACACTCAAACGACGGTCGGAGTCCAGGAGAATTTTTACTTTGGCCACATTTTCGTCCAAACCACTCGTTGAAGGGCGTCCAGATCGCTCCATGTCTTTAACG
>NW_011961495.1:0-2362 GCF_000949405.1 Vollenhovia emeryi
CTCCAGCATCCCCTTAATCTGATAATATTATTTGGACAGAGAGTGCTCAAATATCGTATAAAGGAAAAAGTAAAAATCAATCCACCAAAATATTTCAACGACAGACGAACGCATTTAATAGAGAAGAACCAAGTGAGTTTCAAGAGTTCTTTAACTTTGGTGAGTGTGTGTTAATAAAAAGTATGCAAGATTTTGTACAAACAAATCAATATATTCGTGATATTTCTTAAAGCGATAATTCTATGCATTCTACATAATAAAGAAAATTTATAAACATTTACATTACACATATCAAATCTGATTTTTTTACTAATATATGTAATATGAATGCACTTGAAAGTTATTAATTTAAAATATCTTCAAATAAATCTTACTTAATTGTATCAGAATTCAAAATAGAATTGCATGTAACATAAGAAATATTTTTTAAAACTTGTACATATGTACATATCAAAGTACAAAAGTATAAAATTATAAATTTGTCTTTATCAATTTTTTTAATGGAAATGATATATTGTCCAAACTTAGGCAAGAAAGCAACTTATTAATTATTCTTGAAATGTAATGCAAAAGTTTGGCAAAAGTTTTATAAAATTGATTATGATTAATAAAAATGTTTTCTCCTACAAAACTCCGCTATTCGTTCAACTCAATTTTATGATTGTCTTGTACATAATGTTATGTTAATTAAAGAGAATATATTAAATGTAAGATGTCTGAAAAATCTCTATGCACGTTTGATAAAATCAGATTGTAAATAGTTTTATTTATACAATTTTACATGTTATTATATGTAAAATTTAACCTATAAAAACAGAGGCTTTTAGGATATTTAGATTATTTTTATCATTCATAAACGAATCAATTATTTTCAGGTTTCTGACGCACAGAAAATTGACGATATGTCTAGTAAGATGAATTCGGAAACGCAAGAAGTATCTTCACCATTTTTACCTGCATATACCAAAAGCTACGCTGCATCACGAATTGAAATGATTACAATTGAATATACATGGAAGATTGAAAATTTTGATGATATTTATAGAAGTCTAACTCAGTTACAATCTCCACCACTTGATAAAGAAGGTCAATACAGTATTAAAATGAATATTTCACGGTTATCAAAACGAGATTCAAAGATACAATTTAATTTATGTACTAAGACAACGTTTATTGGATTATGTTCTACTGCTATTAATGTATGTCAATTTAAAACCGAAAATCAAATCTCGGATCCTATATCGAATGAGGCATTATTACTCGAACTCTCGACAGACCACTTTTATAATTATCAGAGATCCTATTCGTCTTTCAAGAGAGACACGGCTCTAATATACTGCAACATTAAGGTTTTTCATAATCAGATAAATAGCACTGTATACATGAATTCACCCTCTGAAACGGTATTTAAAGACGTGAAATCTCTTGAAGACTCAACTCTTGAACTTGAGAATGAAGATGAGAAAGCAATCGTATTTATAGTTGAAGACGAACAGTATGTTATATCAAAAAAATTGTTGTGGAACACCGGCAGTAGTTACTTTCAGAATGTCTGTCGTACACATAAAGGAAAAGTAAAAGATATGAAAGATGAGTTACAACAAAATGAGTTAAATACTTTCAAACAGATTTTATCATATATTTTAACTGGCTCAGTAGACGAAAGTTATTATCACAAGTTTATACAATTGTTAACAACAGCTGATAAATATGATGTACCCATGTTAAAAATAACGTGTGAACATCACTTGCTATATCATCTTAACAAAGAAAATGCTGTGGAACTTCTACAGCATGCATTATCATCTAATGCGTCATCTTTACAAAAGCATTCGGCAACTTTTATTAAATTTCATATGAAAGAATTGATGGATGTTTTCATCCAAAAACTTCTAAATCCATCGCAAGAAGATTTAATTAAGATAATGATATTGATTGAAAAATTGAAAATTGAAATACATGAAAACAGTCATTCCTTCAGCTTTCCCAAACCCATAACACCACCTGTTGATAGGTCAATGATATAATATTGCAGTTTTAAATATAAATGAATAGAACATGATAATTTTGTTTAATTAATAAACGTCTGTTTTTTCTTTTCTCCAAATATAACTTATGCTATTACTACTGTACTTTCACTTTTCATATGCATTCTAGTGTTAAGTAATACACTCTATAATATAATAAGAATATGCTCTATGTATTAAGTAATATGTAATTTGAACTTGTGCGTATGAATAAAATTATTATTAATTATATTTCACACCTATGAAACTTATTAGTTATATTTTGTGTAACTATTATTTCCTTTTAGTTATATAATTCTATCTCTCTCTCTCTCTCTCTCTCTCTCTCTCTCTCT
>NW_011961496.1:0-2362 GCF_000949405.1 Vollenhovia emeryi
TAAGGCGGATCTCTGCCATCTTACATGGCCGATCGACCCGCGTCTCCTCTTCTCCGGGGAGGACCTGCCTTATTCGCTCTGCGAGCAAATCGGCTTTCTCCGCATGGCCCTCCCCAGAGACCTCGATCACCCTGGCACCGGTGGCCCCGGATCTGATGGTGATCCGGCCCCCGATGCCAAGGTCCGCGAGGTTGATGTTCCACCTTAGGGCGGTTAGGGCCCCGCGGTAGTCGCCGTCGGCTCGTGTTACCACGACGGCCGACGTCCGCGGGACCCTTCGCCTAGGGGCCCTCTTTGGCGCCCCCCCGGCCTGCCCCTTCGCCGGGGGACCGGGGGCCACCGCTTCGGAGGCGCCCCTGGCCGCTTTCCTTTGTGCGGCCTTAGCTTTCCTCCCCAGCACCGTCGCGAACGAGTCAACGCCCGCGACGGGCTGGGGGGGCTTGGCGGCCCCTTGGCTTGAGGGGCCCGCCTCCTCCTCCTTCTGCGTTCGCCGCGTGGGGGGCCTTCTTCTTCTTCTTCTTCTTCCTGCCCCCCCTGCGGTGTTCACGGCCTCCACTGGAGGAACCGTCCTCCTAGCTCCGGACCTCTGATCGGCCCCGGGAACCGGGCGGCCCCTCGCGGCACCCCTCCTCCCCTCTCGAGGGTTGGAGGGGACCGCCGCGGGGCCGCTAACACGGGCCCCGCCGCCGACAAAGGTCCGGAACATCTCCTCCATTCGCAGGAGGATCTCCCTCTGGGACTGACCCACAGCCTCCTGGATCCTCCTCTCCACCATCTCCCCGGTAAGTTCCCCTGCCTTCGCTGGCAGAGGCCTCCCCGTCTTCTTCGGGCCTTGGGGTGGAGAGGGATTCCTCGCCCGGTTTTGAGGGGGATCAGTCCTCTTCCCAGAGGCAGACCCTCCCTTCCCCCTCGATCGCGACCTCTCCCTCCCCGGCTTTGGGACCCGGGAGGTGCCCGCCTTCGGCGTGACCACCTCCCAGGTCTTTTTCTCCGGGGGCGAGGGTTCGGCTACTCTCCCGGGGGGAGGAGGATCCAGTGGTAGACTATCAACGTCCACCTCCATCACCTCCTCCCCCTGGACGTTCTCCCCCGTAGGGGGGATGTCCCTCCTAGTCCGCGGCGGATCGGGGGGTGGCATCATCCCCCGGTCCCTTTCCTCCTTCTCCTTCTGGAGGGCCGCGACTTGCGCCTTGAGAGCCGCAAACTCATCTCGAAGCGCCTCTTCCCCTTCACTCATCCCGCCTCTCATCCTAGTGGACAACGCGTCCACGGCGAGCTTCACATAAAGGGCCCCGTCCCGTATAATTCCGGTGACGGTGCCCTTCAGGTTCTTGCTCGTCTTGGCCGCGTGGTCGATCTTACTAATATGCTCGACCACTGCGGCCACGAGATCCCGGGTGGGGAGCTGGGGGATTTGCTCCCCCAGCTCCTTCTCCTTCCTCCTCCAGGCGCCTTCGTACTGCAGGGGGTCGTAGTCCCCCTGCAGAATGCGGTCCACCTGGCACTTCTGCTCCAGCAGGTCCTTAAGCTCCCTGCCGGCTTTTTTCCGGGTCTCTATCGCGACGCCCTCCCCGGTTTTCAGGGGCCTGCCCCTGCCATCTTTCTTGGGGGGGAGGGGATCTTCCTCCTCCCCGCTGGAGCTTTCGAGGGGGCGCGCCACCTTCGCGCCTTTCCCCCTCCCGCCGCTCCGGCTCCTCTTCGTGGCCCCCGAGCGGGCCCTGTGGGACTTGGTACTCTCGTCGGAGCCACCGTCCCCCTCGGGGTCCACTGAGCTGGCCGCATCGTCAGTCGCGAAGGCATCGGTGTCTGCCTCGCTTCGCGCGGTCTCTTCCCCCTCCGTGTTCCTCGGGGAGGGGGACCCTTTGGATCTCTTGCTGATCCTACTCGCAAGGGCCGACGAGTCCCCCTCCGTGTCCTCCGGGTCGTCCCGGACTTGGGGTTCCGATCTGGTCCGCCGCGCGTCCTTCACCCTCTTCTCCCGGATCTTGGAAGACTTGGGGCCAGGTTTTCGGGCCCCAAGCCCGCCAACATCCACGGACACCTCCTCCACGCTCCTAATCGTGGGGCCAGATAGCCCAGACGACCCGGGCTGTTCGTGGGCCGTCCCGCCATCCTGCTCCCCCCCTTGCACGCGCGCCGCTGATGTCCGCGGCTGCGTGTCTTCTCCCTCCTCCACCCCCTCCTCAGCCTTATAAAAAAAAGTTTTCGAAAGAATCCATTTTTCAATCGATTCCCACTCCGTGCAGGGCTCCGCCGACCGGGGTATACCCCCACCGGGCCACGACCGACCGCGAGACATGACCACGGACGCCGGCCGCGGCCCGGGCCCCCGAGTTCCCCCGGGGGAGTCGGCCTATGCCAC
>NW_011961497.1:0-2362 GCF_000949405.1 Vollenhovia emeryi
CTCTAAAAAATACTTTTTTCAAGCTAGATAAAAGTTGTTCTCTCAAAAGAATAACGTTCCGAGACACCCTATATAGCGTTAATGGGATTAAATAATTAGCATGGAAGATAATTTGGATGGGCTAAAATATTCGATTTTCATTCCTTCCTAAAAAATCCATTCCGTTTCTAAAAAACACCTTTTTCAAGGTAGATAAAAGTTCTTCTCTCAAAAGAGAAACGTAACGTAATACAACAGCCTACTTACTAATTAAGAATCTTGATTTTAGTAGCTCGCTTAATGATTAATAATAATCCGCAACGACGAGGCACAGACGAGATAAATTATACTTGCTCGACTTGCAGATTTATGTATTTATTTGCATCCTAACGCAACACGAAACTTCCTCGATTGCAATTGCATATAAAAAAATACCGGAAACTGTGTGATGAGCCACTTGGCATGTAAATAAATCGAAAAACCGAGCACCGTCGACACCTTCTCGTCCAATTGACGCCTCTTAGCGTTCATTAAGATAATCACGTGAGCCCATAGGAACATGTTCTGTTTCTCAGCAGAGCGGTTGAATCGAAAGTGCATCGCGTGAATAATCGCGCAAATTAACCAGCGGTTCGCGGCGTCGCTGGTACCCGCAGCTTTCAAGTTTATCGCTTTATCTATCGAGGTACGCAAATATTTTTCTCATTAAGCGAGCGACGTTTCGGAGCCGAGCGAGATTTTGCCAGCTGAAAAAAAATCTAACTCGCGCGAAAAAAATCTCCTCTCGCGCGAGGAGAAAATCACAGAATTTTAACCACATACCCAGGCGAAAGCTAATGAGCGATGCGGAACTTATCAGCGCGAGTGCACGCGATAAAAATGCATCTAATAATGAGAGAGCAGCTATTAATCGCGAACGTACAGCGTGTCTTAAAAGTTGTGTACTTTTGTCGAGCGCAGTATCGAAAGTTAAGACTCTCCCATCTCGCGAATCTTCGTGTGTAACGTACGACATTAATTGTCGGAGTAAATGAAAATTGTATGAAGACACTGGGAGTATTATATTCCCAGGTTTCAAATCGTCTTAAGTAAATCTTATTTTCTCGCAGAACTAAAATGTTAGCATTCGAGGTTAATTAAAATTAATTTTAATTTAACCGGAACCGAGGAGTAGCTATTTATATCCAGTTTTATACTCTATTTTTTTGAAGCTCTGAATTTAATTTCTTATAACATGTGCCATCAAACTTTTTATAATAAAATAACGATAGGCTTTTTCAAACAATATTTAACAGCAATACAAGTATGCCAAACATTAGAATGTTATCATTTGTAACAATAAAACACCAAGTATTGCGAATTATCGTGTGCTCGACAGATGTGCTCTCCCTATTTTGGCAGAAATAAATTAAAACTGTCAGTGCCGACCACCTCAGTGGCAACGTAATCGGAAAACTACGTTCTATTAATACACATTAAAACGTTTGCAACAACGTGTAAAATTGTGCGCGGCTCTTACATAAATGGATTTCTGCAGCGAATGATCTTGTGAGTGAATTTACGGTATCTTCCTACATAAACTTTCAGCTGGTGCTCAATGAGGCATGTAAACGGCCAACACGGAGACTCGTTGTAACTTCATAAATAATCGCGCATATTTTCCGTAAGAATAATACAAGCACCATAATCCGCGTCGTAATTAACAAAAATTATTTCACATTAAAATCAACTTGCCGGATAATCGCGTAGACAATTTAAAAAAACAAAGAAACTTTCTACCGGCCAGATCTGTTATAAATCATATTATTCTCGTTCGGAGTGCGATTTATATGTTTAATAACCGTGCAAACTGTGAAATCAGTTTTGCGTAACGAATGAAAATGAACGCGATAAATCGTGATATAATTGACACGCGTTTCGTTTTTATTAATATACAGGGTGTTTCAGGGTTAAGTGTCCTAACTTAAAATATGAACTTAGGACCTCAAAACAAGAAAAAATTTTCCTCTGGAGATATGTCCGTAAACGCTTTGTTTAAGAGATATTGAAACATCTAAAATTACGAATAGGAATGATAAATTTATTATACGATTGCTAATAGAAACTTGTTTCCACAACTGTACATATCAATATTGACATTATAAAAACGGTACACACACAAACACCATTATCGATAATAACTGAGAAATTTTTTCAATGTCATTGCTCAGTTTGTTCGACGCTTTAGCGAACTAAGCATCATTGTTCAGTTTGTTTGACGCTTTCGCGAACTAAGTTTCATTATGCCTCGCATTTATTTTAATAGTGAATATGCTGATATGATGTTCGTGTATGGTTTTTGTAACGGAAATGCTAATGCTGCCCGTCGTGAATATTCCATATG
>NW_011961498.1:0-2363 GCF_000949405.1 Vollenhovia emeryi
AGTCGTCCATATCGAATCTGACACCCTGTATATAAACACACCTACTTAGTAGTAGTAGTATTGATTTATTTTCTGCTGAGAAAATACATCGGCGCTTTTTAAGGGAGCGTTCCCGAACCCTTTACATATCCGTTCGAAGCCCCTACCGCGACCTGGCCATGTGCGACCTTTACATACTTTTTATCCCCCTCTCCCTTCGTCCTTCCCCCTACTCATACCCCTCCCTCTTCCGTTTCTCTTTCTTTCTTCCTCTCTGTCCTCCTTCTGTCATCCTCTCTCCTCTCTTTCTCGTCTCCTCCGCTCCACTAAACCTGCTTCTCCTTCCTCCCGATCCTCGTCTCTCTCCTTCCTCCTTTTCCTTTTGTATCCTTCTCCTCTCTCTCATCTCTCCTTCCTCCTTCCGCTTCTTCTCCTTTTTGTTCCTATAAACAAAGTACCTTTTATTTACATGCCCAGCATCTTGCTATTCTTTTACCTTTTACCCGCTCGACTCCCCGTCACACCTATTTCTCTCCTTCTCCTCCCCTATCCACTTCCATTCCTTCCCGTCTACCCACATTCTTCTATTCTCCACCCATGCCTCCCTTCCCTTTTCCCTTTCTAACCTTGCCCTTTCTATCATTCTCCACCTAACTCTCCTCTCCTCCATACTCAAATCCTCACCTATTCTTATTCCCCAGTTCCTTCTTATCCATTCCCTTCCTACCAAAATCTCTCTCCTATCCCTCGCCTCTTTCATTTCTACTATGACTACTACTCTCCCCCCTCTCCCTGCCTTTCTATACACCTTTCTACCTTCGTCTCTCTTCCCATCCACTCCTCTATCACCTCTTCTATCTTCTGTGTTCTCTCCTCCTTATCCTTTCCTTCCACCCCTTTCCATATTGTTCTTCTTCCTCTTCTTTCCTCTCTTTCTCTCCTAAGCTTTTCCTCTCTCTCTGTATCCTCTTCTACCTCTTTCCACCATTCCGCTTTCTCTGCCTTCTCTGCCCCTGTTCTCTCCTTCTCTTTGTCTCTTTCTTTCCTTATTTCTCTCTTCTTTTTTCATCAATTCTTGTTTTCTCACCTCTCCTTTACCTCTACCTCTTCTGTCTTTTTCACCTCTCTTCTCTCCGCTCTTCTCCTAGTTTCTTTCTAGTTCTTCCCTTTCCTTCTCTCTCCTATTCGTCTCCTCTATCTCACGCCTCCTTTCTCTCTCTTCTTTTTCCTCCTTCCTCTTTTGTTCCTCCTCTCTCTGCGTCTTCTCCTTTCTCTTCATCTCCGTCCCTTTCCCTCCTCTCCTGTCTTCCTGTTCTCCATTGTGCCTCTTCCTCTCCACCACTCTCCATCTCCCTTCTCTCTCGTCTATCTCCTGCCTCCTTCCCTTTTCTTCCTTTTCTTTCTCCTCCCTTATCTTCTCCTCTTGCTCTTGTTCTCGTTTCGCCGCCTCCTCCTTTTCCTGTTTTTCCTTTTCCTCTTCTAACCTTCTCTCTCTCATCCATCTCTCCTCTCTCCTTTTCCTTTCCTCCTTTCTCTCCAATATTTCTCTTATCTTTCTCAGTTCGCTTCCTATCTCCCTTAGCACCTCCGTCCTGTCCTTCGATCCGCTTTCCCTCTCTCCTCCCGCCATCCTCTTCTCTGTTCTTTCCCTGTCTCCTCTTCCTGCTTCTCTCTATACCTCTCCTCCTTCTTCTCTCCCTCCCCTCCTCTCTCTCCTCCCCTCCGCCACCCCTCTCTCTCCTGCTCTCTCCTGCCTTCTCCCTATTCTCCCTCCGCTTCCTTCTTCTTCTCTCCGCCTCCTTCCTCTTCTTTTTTCCGTCCTCTCTCCCTTTTCCTATGAATATTATTATTTGTTAATTTACTACCCATTCCCTGATCTCGCCCACGTGCGCGCGAGTAGCCAACGCCGGTTGCCTTCCTCGCGCCCACCTGCCCTAACCTCTCTCTTTCTGCCCCGCTCGTTATCGCCCGCCACCTCTTCTATCCCCTTTTGCTCCTCCCTCTGCCCTTCCTTTCCTACCTTCTTTCCTCCACCTCGTCCTCTCCTCTGCACCTCCTTTTCTGCTTTTCCTCTCCTTTCTTTCCTTATTTTCTTTTCTGCCGCCTTCTCAGTCCCGTTGTCTGCACTCTCGCGCGCTTACCACTGTTACTTTCCCTTTCCCCTTAACCCTCCCCCGTCCCCCCCCTCTCGCGCTCTCCTCTACTCACTGCCTTCCCCGACCGAATCGATCTCTCGATCTCCTCGGCCAAACGCACCTTCTTCCCGCCGGATCGATCTCTCGCTCCCCTCTACCACTTTCTCCTCGATCACTAAAAATAATTTGCACACTTTACTTTACTTTACTTTTTTTCTAATTAGAAATTTGCACATTGCTTCCATTGTT
>NW_011961499.1:0-2364 GCF_000949405.1 Vollenhovia emeryi
CTGGCAAAGTATCAGGAAAAAATGATCAGTAAAGAGGTGGCACTATCTAAAATTCCAAGAATTGGATTTCCAAGAATTTCCAAATTCAAATCGCGAAAATCAAGAATCGAGAAAATAATAATAATAATAACATTATTTATGGGTAAAAACCCTTTAGCATACATGAAAAGAACAAAACAGTAAGAAAAGAAATTGACAATTCATATACAGGGTGTATTCTAATTCGCGCCCACCATTTATATAGTGATATTTTTCATGAAAAACTGAGTCGAAGAGTCCCGAACCATTTTTTCGAGTCACACCTCACAAAGTAGTTATTATTTAAAAATGAGCGAATCCGCATTGCTTTTTAAACGGACGCACGTTCGTGAACCACGTGTCTACTAGTGTGCGTGAGTGAGTCGCCGCGCGCCTCAGCGTTGCCACGGCCGCGTTCACGTAGCTCCGAAATAATCATGTTAGGATATGCTGGGATAAAAGCAGTAAAACCCTTTTATATTAATGAGGTTTACTAATAAGTATAGGAACGTGTTACCTCTTACAGAGTTTAAACCGGAAGTGAAGTTAGTGAACATAAAATCATAGAGTCGCAGTAGTCTGAATATCTCAAACTTAATGGCGCGTATTTTAAAACAGTAAAACAAATACAAAGTATGTATGTAATGATTAGATTATCTTATATGTAATGATTAGATTATCTTAACAAATCAATTATTGCTTTTTGCAATGAGCATGATATTTTCTATCCAGGAAGCATCTTTTTAGATTACAATTTGATATTAGTTGTACTTTCACATAAGAAAATTGTAAAATGAAATAACTGTGGTGATAGTGCCCCCTGTTCCGCCGTCATCCGTGTTCTGATTTGACCAAGATGATTTTTTAAGTTAATTTTTTTCACTATCAAAAATAACATTTTAAATCTCCAAGAATTCTTTTAATTACCAATTTTAATATTAATAAAAACGTTTTAATAATATCATTATTCAAAAATGGACATAAAAATGGAGTTAAAGTATTCTTTAATCAGAACTGTTACCCTCTTACCGCGTATATTTTAGCAACTAGACGATGGACTCAACGAAATGCGAGGCACATCGTCTCAGGGCTGCATTCGAAAATACCATCGAAATGTTCTATGTATCATTTCATCCTTATTCACCGAATGTGAAATGATACATAGGGGCATTCGAGTGATGTTTCCGAACACAGTCCATGCTTAGATACGCGTCCAGCGTTTTGTTACTTTTTATTTTTCCTTTCCAGTTTATCCGAGTTGATTTCCCGAGATGGTCCTGATCCACATTAACTCGGATAATCGGGACTCTATTGTACGTCAACGTTAACACTGTTGCGGTCATTTACTTCTTTTACTTTATTTAATTTTTCACACTTACACTTCTCGGTCGCAGCAAAATAAATACAATCTTTCTCCTTTCTACTTATCTGCCTTATTGGCTTTTATTAATATTAAAATTGATAATTAAAAGAATTCTTGGAGATTTAAAATTTTATTTTTGATTATAGTGAAAAAAATTAACTTAAAAAATCATCTTGGTCAAATCGGAACTCGGATGACGGCGGAACGGGGGGCACTATCACCAGAGTTATTTGATTTTACAATTTTCTTATGTGAAAGTACAACTAATATCAAATTGTAATCTAAAAAGGTGCTTCCTGGGTAGAAAATATCATGCTCATTGCAAAAAGCAATTATTGATTATTTCGGAGCTATGTGAACACGGCCGTGGCAACGCTGAGGCGCGCGGCGACTCACTCACGCACACTAGTAGACGCGTGGCTCACGAACGTGCGTCCGTTTAAAAAGCGATGTGGATTCGCTAATTTTTAAATAATAATAATACTTTGTGAGGCGTGACTCGAAAAAATGGTTCGGGACTCTTCGACTCAGTTTTTCATGAGAAATATCACTATATAAATGGTGGGCGCGAATTAGAATACACCCTGTATACGTTTCAACAAATGCATCACGAGATTAATAAAGTATTGGCAAAGTAACATGTTCAGACAAGAAAGCACAATCGAAATCACAATCAAAGATAGTTAGAACGCAAGAGAGCAACAGTAAGATCACGCCTGAAAGAATGTACAGTTCCGTTAAAAAAAGTAACAAAATTCGAATATTTATTCGCAGGAATTTTCAGTCTATTAAGGCATGAATTAATTCCATACAGCGTGCGGTGATATTCGTTATGAAAAAATAGTGTTTCCTTAGAGCCCTAGTTGGTACGCATAAATTTATTTTATTTAATAAGTCCGGACAGTTGTTAATGTAATTGAGAAAACTTACCTTTTTCAAAAAAAGGTAAAAAAGCACCAAGTATAAGCTCCAATTTATCCGAA
>NW_011961500.1:0-2364 GCF_000949405.1 Vollenhovia emeryi
GCTCCCAGCCATCCTGGGAGCTGCTCACCTCGAGGTTTGATAATAAGAGACTCATCATACAGGCTCACCTTGACGGTCTCCTTAACCTCTCACATGCCTTACCCAAGAACGCCGCATCGCTCACCAAGCTAGTCTCAACGGTGTCCGAGATTGATAAGGCTCTAAGTTCGCTTGGCATGGCGGAGCACATGTGGAATTGCTTCTTGGTCCATCACGTGTCACGCTTCCTGGATAGAGACACCAGAGAGGCGTGGGAAACCTCGCTTGGATCATCTCAAGAGTATCCGCGCTTTGCGAAATTTGAAACCTTCCTCAATGCCAGGGCGAGAGCATTGGAGAGAGTGGAGGCTGCACCACCTTCTTCGGGCAACTCATCGAAAGTCACACCCAGCTCAGCTAAATCTGCTAACAAAAGGGTGACTGCTCACCAAGTATCTGCTCCCACACATGCTCAGTCATTCTCTGCTGCGGCTCACCCGTGCGACATGTGCAATGGACAGCACTTCATTGTAACGTGCTCAAGGTTCAGGGATCTCACGCCAGCACAACGGAAGACCACCGCAATCGACAAGAGGCTGTGCTTCAATTGTCTGGGGCGCCACAATGCTCGCGCATGCAGATCCGCGCTGAGCTGCAAGACATGCTCAGCCAAACATCATACGATGCTGCATGTGGAACAGTCTGCGGCTGCATTGACTCCTGCTCAACCTGCCTCATCACCAGCTCACTAGGAATCAGGTGCAATCGTCAAGGAATCAAGTCAAGCTCACGCACATTATTCAACGCTACTTGCAACTGCAATGGCATGCATACAATCAACGGTCTCAACACATCAAGCAAGGCTTCTCATCGATCAAGGATCTGAGCTCACATTCATCACGGAGGATCTCGTCAGACAACTCAACATACAACGTCGACACGCAACTGTCTCAATCATTGGCATTGGAGCCAGGAAAACGACTAGGACCAAGGGCGTGGTGACGCTCACGCTTCACTCCTATCATTCTAAGCACACTGCCATTATTCACGCCCACGTCCTCAAAACACTAACGACCATTCTACCATCTTTTACAGCACCTCAACAAACGTGGCCACACATAGAACCTCTGACATTGGCAGACCCACAGTTCCTCACGCCACGCTCAATCGACATCATCATTGGAGCGGATGCATACGGGCAGATTATCAAGCCTAACATCATTAAACGATCTCCTGACATGCCAATCGCTCAACTCTCAATATTTGGTTGGCTAGTGCTTGGTCCAGTCAGCTCGTCACCATTACAAATGTCGACTGCGCATCACATCAAGGTTAAACAGTACGATCTCGATCTTCAAGAATTGCTGACAAGGTTCTGGGTGCAAGAAGAGCTACCAACTGATGCAGCAGACCAGCTCACCTTGGAAGAACAACAATGTGAAGATCATTACAAGGCCTCACACTCTAGAGATCCAACGGGACGCTACATTGTACGCATCCCGCTCAAGCTTCCAACCAGTTTCTTAGGGAATTCACACAGTACGGCTCACCATTGTCTCCAGCGCATCCTCAGACGACTCAACAAGGATAAGGAATATCAGAGCCTCTACACCAAATTCATGAGCGAGTATGAACAACTCAAGCACATGGTGAAAGTTGGATCACAACCATCATCCGATGTTCCGCCATATTATTTGCCTCACCATGGTGTGCTCAAACCCGACAGTACAACAACAAAACTGCGGGTTGTCTTTAATGGCTCAAGTCCGACCTCATCAGGATTATCTGTAAACGATCTCATGCACACTGGTGCAAATCTATTGCTCAATGTTTCAGACGTTCTCTTGTGGATTCGCAGTTACAGGTACATCTTTGCCACAGACATAACAAAGATGTATCGACAAATCAAGGTGCACCACTCAGACTGGGATCTGCAGCGCATTCTGTGGATCGACGAACATCACAATGAAACATCATATCATCTCACCACGGTCACTTATGGAACGAAGGCTGCTCCATTTCTCGCAGTAAGGACACTCATGCAACTGGCCGAAGATGAAGGCCATCGATTTCCACTGGCAGTGCCATCAATCACTCGTGGGAGGTACGTGGATGATATCTTTGGTGGTAGTGACACAGGAGAACAGCTCATAGAAATTGCCCATCAATTAGAAGATCTCTGCCAGGCGGGCGGATTTCCTCTTGCCAAATGGCACTCCAATCATCCAGAATTGTTAAACGCCATCTCACTGACAGTCTCGATCAACTCACCAGTCTCACTTGACGATTGCGCAACCAAAATCCTCGGATTAAAGTGGCTGCCTCAAGAAGATGTTTTTACATTCTCAACAAGCTCAATTCCTCACCAAGAACAGCTCACGAAGC
>NW_011961501.1:0-2366 GCF_000949405.1 Vollenhovia emeryi
CAGACCGACTATCCCCACTCCATCCCCACCGCCGCGGCACCGTCCGTGCTAACGTTCACGGCTGGGAACACTGGCTAACGTTCTCAGCTAGCATCACTGATTCCGCGGCGAGCGAGGCGTGCGGATCGGGAGCGGAGCGCGCGGAGCGGCGAGCCGGGAGGAAGGAGCCCAGGGCCCGTGGCACTCTACAAGAGGGGCGTCAGCGGGGGAGCCGCTGCGACAGCCCTAGCAGGGGCTCGATTCTTGAATTTATTCGAAGGAGAAACGTATGCGAAAATTCTGCTCTCACAGAAAAGTTGCAAGTTGATTGGCTATTCGCATGGCTTTAACCAATCGACTTGCATCTTTTCTGTCAGAGCAGAATATTCGTATACGTTTCTTCTTCGAATGATTTCGAGAATCGGGCCCCTGGAGGAAGCCGCGAGAAAATTCGGCGATCCCGCGGGCATCTGCGCCCGGTCGCGAAAATATCGCTGCCGGCGTTGGCGCGTGCCGTCGCGCGATTGGCCGCGGGGCACGCGCCGCGCGTGAGCGACCGCGGGGGGAGGGCCCCGAACCATCGATCCGCGATCGCGGAAATTCGGTTAGCCTGTTACGAAACGTGTACGAGTGAGGACCCCGGTCTGTCGCTGCCGCCGTTTACCGCCTAGATTTGCGAGGGTCCGAGGGTCAGGACGAGCCGTTGCCGCCTGACGATCCCGAGGGAGCCGAGGGGGCCGGTGAGATTATCCTCCGTCCGTTTCGCCCCGTACGATTGCGTCCGGGCCCGGGTTGTTCTGTCGCCGCCGGGACAATTTCGCGTTTGGTGTTGCCCGGGCTACGGCCCGTCGGCTTGAGATTTTCTTTGGTGTCCCGGTCGTGGCGACAAGCAACCGCGGTTCCCCGGAGCCTGCAGGGCACAGGTCTCGCGTGTGTGGGTGTGAGTGAGCGTTCGAGTCGAGTGTCGCGGTCACGAAGAGTAGAGTCTGCCGCTCTGGGGATTCGCGGCGCGAGGGTTGCGTTGCGCGAGATCACGCGCGGTACGCATGCCGCGGGAGTGTCGCGTGCATGCGTGGCGTGAGGGTGCGTCGCCGTAGAGCCGCGGCGAGTGAGAGAGTGCGGACGGCTGTGTGAGTGCCTGCGGCATCCCGTGCCGCTTCCGCCGCTGTCGGTGGCGGGTTTCGTGCGGACGGAGCGTCCTAAGCGAGATCCCCTGCCGACCCACGCGGCCGGCGCGGCCGGGCGAGAATAGCGTAGTTAGCCGTCGGGGACTGCCCGGCGTAGAAATTGCACGTCGTTGTGAGGCGGGCCGATCCGCCGGCTCGAGCACCCAGTCTCGCGGGCGAAGCGCCCCGGCCGAGTGTCTCGTGCGCGACGGTACTCGTGCCGTCCGCGAGGAAATTATTGTTTCTACGTCCGTGTCCTCTTGGAGTCGGGTTATCGCGCACAGGGATTTTTGCCGTCGGATTCGCGCCGGATGACTTAGAGTTCCGTACCGAATTGTTCCCCCGGTCTCGGGGCCAGTACGAGCATCACCGACGAGGCCGCCCGCTACCGCGGCCACTTATTGTTAACCGGCGTCGTAACGCCGCCTTGTAATAAACCCGATTTTATTTCTTTTATTTTGCGAGTTTCTTTCGTGCACGTCTCCCTCTTCGTGTGTCTCGTCCGTCGCGAGAAGTAATTAAGTCCCGTGGCCTCTGGAATCTTTTAGCGTCAACCACCGCCCCACCCCTCTACCGTTAGGCGAGCTAGCCTGCCCGTGACGAGGGCCGCTCCATACCGTTCGTGCGATTTCGCGGATTTCGCGACGTGACGCGTGGAAGACCGCGTCTGGCGCCCAATCTTCGGTTCTCGCGTGGAGCTTTCGGTTCTCGGCACGGTACGCGCGGAGCTACCGAGATCCTGTTCCTTCCCAGCGCGTTAGCACTCCCCCCCGGGGTTTTTGACGACGACTCGATCCGTCCGTATCCCGCGCTTCTCGCGCCCGGCGACCGCCGTTACGAAAATAATTCGTAAAATTAGTTCTATCAACTAAATTTTATTGCTATTACTACGAATATGCAGTAGCAACGGCGATTTTGCTATCACAGCAAAATTATTTTTTTCCGTGTATAGTTGATTGAGGATAGTAAATACCTTATTATTATAAAACATATAAAGAATTCATAAGCTCCTTATTAAGATCAAATATAGGTAGATTGTAAGAATCCAATATAAATATATTTAATAAGGCATCTTATATGATTTAATATCGATATCATTTTGCCCAATCCATATAAAGACATTTAATAAAGCACTATATAAAACTTGATATATGTAGATCTTTATATGATCTAAATTAAATCTGGTAATTATGTAGAATAGGGCCTTTTCCGAATTTTGAT
>NW_011961502.1:0-2364 GCF_000949405.1 Vollenhovia emeryi
ATACACAAAACACACTGTTCTATAACTGCATCTAACATAATTTGTGAACGGCACTTCAAGAAAGAATTTCTTTCTGGACTAAAACGAAAAAGATTAAAAATAAATGCAGTACCAACGGAATTTTTACAAGTAGATCCATTGGAAGAACTAAATGCTCTAATAAATTTATGTAAGTAGTTATTATACATGTAAATATTATTTTTTATTAATACAAATTCATACATAATCTCAAATTTACAATTTTGAAATAATATTACTAGACGGACAAGTCAAGGCTGGTTGCAGAGATGGTATGTGTTTGGTGTACGCGTATGTTTACTACAAATATATTTTTTGTAATAAAAATGTTCATAAAGTACTTATTTTGACAGAAATAGCTGTAAGAGAAGACGCAAGTTCCAGCATTACACCTGATGTGCACATTGCGTCTAACCCTGCAGAAGGTATAATATGTATCTAATGCACGTATTAAGTCGCCACGAATGTTATAATGAAAATGTTAACACAATATACGTTTTGACAGAAATAACTGTAAGAGAAGACGCAAGTTCCAGCATTGTACCTGATGTGCACATTGCGTCTAACCCTGCAGAAGGTATGTATCTAATGCACGTATTAAGTCGCTACGAATGTTATAATGACAATGTTAACACAATATTCGTTTTGACAGAAATAGCTGTAAGAGAAGACGCAAGTTCTAGCATTGCACCTGATGTGCACATTGCATCTAACCCTGCAGAAGGTATGTATCTAATGCACGTATTAAGTCGCTATGAATGTTATAATAAAAATGTTAACACAATATTCGTTTTGACAGAAATAGCTGTAAGAGAAGACGCAAGTTCCAGCATTTACAGCGTAAATGCATGTGTTGTACTTGACCCTGCAGAAGGTATATATTCTGTGCGCATGCATGCCAACAATTTTGGTTTAAAAAATACTAAAATATTACTTGTTTTTGCAGAGACGATGCATATAAATGATTATATTACTACAAATGAGTCAAATAATCAAGAATCACAAATAAACATTCTTAAAGCAGATAATAAACGGTTGACAGATCTTGTGCAATCATTGAAAGATGATTATACTAAAAAATTAAAAAATCAGGCAGATATGTTTCACCATTTGTTACGGGAGCAGAAGAATGTTATGAAAAAAAAACTAACATCTGCTTTAATGAAAGGAAAATTATTGAATCGGCAAAAAAAAAGATTAAATGCAAAGATGACTGAGCTATTAAAAAAAGCCAAGGAGAAAAAAATATTACATGAAGAATCTTATGATATTTTAAATAGTGAGTTTGAAAGTACATTTAAACACATCGTACAAAATGAAAAATTAAACAAAAATAGAGTGTGTCAAGGCAAACGGTATAAGGAAGAGGTAAAAAAATTTGCATTGACGCTATATTATCATTCTCCTAAAGCTTATTACTTTTGTCGGTATGTATGCATGTTCTTTTATTTCATCCATCAACATTTCCGCACTCTACTGGTAAAAGATCTGCATTTTTCCTAAAATCTCAGGCAATATATATGTCAAAAGGATGGCTCATAGATGTGTGTTTTCGGCATAGACATGTAAAAGATAGACTGCTTATGAGGCAGTGGAACCCTAGGTGGGGGCATCCTCCTGAGGGAAAAGGACAAGATCAATTTATTTGGGTATCTGTCTTCCTCTAGTGGGCGTGATCTAAAACGTCACCTGCGTACCGAATTTAATTGGTCCACTTCCTTATGCATTTGCTTATAGACCAGTCAAATTCGTCATGCATATGCTTATGCACTTATGCAAAAGTGTGTGCTCCCCGCTAAAAGACAGATACCCAAATAAATTCATGTTGTCTTTTTCCCTCAAGAGGACATTCCCCACTACCTCATAAGCAGTCTATCTTTTATATGTCTATGGTTTTCGGACATCTTTATACATTATATATGTATTTACTGAGATGCTACTGTTATTTTATTATTAATGTGATGATTTTTTCTTTTTATCCATTTATATTAACTTTAATACTTTCCAAAAATATTAACTGTCTTACATTAAACATGAAATTATGTTTAAATATTAATGTTATGAACTTTTTACATATATACACATGCGCACGCCTGTGTGTGTATGTGTGTGTGTGTGTGTGCGTGTGTGTGCGCGCGCACGTATTTTTTATGCATGTTTGAATGTATATCAAATTTGATTATCATCTTGTAACAGATTGTCCTATATTCACTCATCATTTTTAAGTACTATTTACTTCATTAATTCTTTTTTCTTAAAATTTACAAGTTTTATATATAGATACAAAGACTAACAAGATCTACTATCACATTAATATTTCATTGCTTATAATAAAATTAAATATAA
>NW_011961503.1:0-2365 GCF_000949405.1 Vollenhovia emeryi
ACAGAAAACCATTTTTGGTTGGATCCTTTCCGGTCCGTCTGGTTCTTTAAATGATAATTCTAGCGAAGCCATCGGTTTTCATTGTTCCGCCGACCAAGATTTGCACAATTTACTATCTAGATTTTGGACACAGGAGGATCTACCTTCTTCTATCAGTGCTTCACTAAGCCCAGACGAAGTGGATTGTGAAAATCATTTTTTATCTACACACACACGTAACCCGTCAGGTCGCTTTATTGTTCGGCTTCCTTTAAAATCACCTTCTAGTTTACTGGGAGATTCGAGGGAGTCCGCCCTCCGTTGTCTATGGAGAATCACGAAGCGTCTTTCCTCTGATTTACCATATAAACGCCTGTATGAAAATTTTATTCAAAAATATCGAGCGCTTGGTCACATGGTAGAAGCAACTCTTCCTGATAATTCTGACAAAATTTATTATTTGCCACATCATGGGATTCTCAAAAAAGAAGGGGATAATTCGAAGATCCGAGTCGTCTTTAATGGCTCTAGTCGCACGAGCAGTGGAGTTTCTCTAAACGAGATTCTACATTCAGGCGCGAAGCTTCAGACGGATATTGCTGACGTTCTGTTGTGGCTCCGCATACATCGGTATCTTTTTTCTGCCGATATAGAAAAAATGTTTCGACAAATAGCGGTCCATCCGGAAGACTGGAACTATCAGAGGATTATTTGGCTCGGACCGGATCATCAACCTATTGACTTCTGCTTGACCACGGTTACATACGGACTTTCGTGTGCACCCTTTCTCGCTTTACGTTGCTTACAACAACTTGTCCACGATGATGGTCCGAAATTTCCAAAGGCGATACTTCCTATGACTAAAGGTCGTTATGTAGACGATATATTCGGTGGGGCAGACACTATCGATGAAGCAAAGGAGATTGCTCATCAAGTCAACGAGTTGTGTAAATTGGGAGAGTTTCCTCTTCGAAAATGGAGTGGAAATCGACCAGAGTTGTTACCTTGTACTCTAACTTCCGACTCTAATAATTCTTCTGTGGTTGATATCAATTTGTCACCGGTCAAGGTCTTGGGTCTCGTGTGGAAGCCGGAATCAGATATTTTCATTTTTCATGGGCAGCCTTTACATACGGACAAATTATCGAAGAGGATTATTTTATCAGACCTTTCCAAGGTATACGATCCTCTGGGTCTCGTGGCACCGATAATAATTAGAGGGAAAATTATCATGCAGGAACTCTGGTTGCTGAAATCCGGTTGGGATGACGCTCTTCCTTCGGATATACAACAGCGATGGTTCAGTTTTCGGCGAGATTTAACGGACCTTGAACAGCTGACGATACCGAGATGGCTTGGACCAATTCAGTCAAGTTCATTGGTAGAAATCCACGGATTCTCTGACGCCTCCAATCTAGCGATGGCCGCAGCGGTGTTTATACGAATAAATACTGCGGGCAATGAATACCTTGTACGCTTAATATGTGCAAAGACTAAAGTGGCACCTCTCAAGCGAATTACAATCCCACGATTGGAGTTGAGCGCGGCTTTGTTATTGGCTCGTCTCGTCGTTCATGTTCAAAACACTCTTGATTTGTTGAAAGCTCCGTTATTTTTATGGACTGACTCTTCCGTAGCACTCACTTGGCTCACTACCCACCCATCTAGATGGAAAGATTTCGTTAGAAACCGAGTATACGCAATTCAAGAGCTATTGCCGAACAGCTCGTGGCATTTTATTTCCGGTAAAGAAAACCCGGCGGATTGTGCATCTCGTGGACTGCGCCCAAGTCAATTAGCCGATCATAAGCTTTGGTGGAATGGACCCGAATGGCTGCGTGGCCCATCCACTACATGGCCCAATGCTGCTGCCTTCTCTTCTCCGGATGCCGATAACGAAATGCGTTCAAATCAGGCCACTATTGCCGTAGTACAACCGGCTTCGTATTGGGATCTTCTCGATAAATATTCCTCACTAATCAAACTTTTAAGGATCACTGCTCTTTGTCGTAGGTTTATTTCCCGAGTAAGTAAAACAGCAAACGTATCGATAGCTGCACCATTAACTCCTGAAGAAATCTGCCAAGCTCGTTTATTTTGGTCTAAGGTTGTTCAGCATTCATGGTTCCCAAACGAAATTCGAATTCTTACACGGGGAGAAGTTTTGCCTCGTTCGAATGCGTTGGTGCGGCTCATCCCCTTTATTGACCGAGAAGGCATATTGAGAGTCGGTGGGCGTCTACATCACGCTAAGATTGACGTAGAATCCAAACATCCCATAATTCTACCACGACGGTCTCCTCTAACTTCTCTTGTAATCAAGGATGCTCATTCTCGCACTCTTCACGGAGGTACACAGGTCACTCTGGGTTTTATTAGGCAAACG